>NW_009615513.1:14568-39820 GCF_000690535.1 Cariama cristata
ACCAAGCAAAGCAGAATTCAAAAATCAATTCAGCCAAAGGGAAAGAAAGGGAGATGGAGGCTTTGTAACACAGTGGTCAAGATGGGATGGACGGTTCTGATCCCTGCACCAAAGGCACTGTCACTCACAGCATGCCTTTTGTTCAGTAACTTGGACACAGGATATAGGAAAGGCCCTTAAAGTATGAACAGGGTACAATGTTCTACCTCCAACTGGAAGAATGAAAAATAGCCTTTTCTTCTCCCCACCTTCAATCTAACTTATGATCAGTACAGTCTATCTTAAAAGTTTTGGAAAGGCAACACCCTTTCTGATCCACCTGTTGTCAGGCAACCCGCTCTGCCAGAAGTGGTTCAGTTTTTCCAGGGTAGAGGCATGAGAAGCAGCTAGAACCACCTGGCTACAGATAACAACATTGTGCAAAAACTAAGTTACTGGCAGCTACTTCTTGCTCCCCTATCTCAGAGGAACAGTGTTGCTGCTGACTAATACTGTTTTACCTAACGCTTCATGATCGCCTTTGAACTTTTGCAGAAAGCATCCTTTGAACATGCCTGAGAGAACACCCAGAGTGCTTTCTTAGGAGGAGGAGAGAAAGAGTCTGAACTGTAGGGAGGTAGAGCCTCCCCAGAGACACCCGCCCTGCCGAGGCTGTGGGGTGCGGAGGAGCAGGGATGGTACAAGAAGGGCCATGCCTGCTGGCCTTCGTCTCATGGGAAACACGGTGAGAGAACACAAGGGGCAGTTGCTCTCTCGTCAGGTCCAGACATGAAACAGGCACTGAATACTTAAGGAGCAGCAACAGCCCTGGCAGTCTGGAGAAGCACAGACAACATTAGTGACAGAAAAATATACATTTATGGACTTATATGTTCTGCAGCCTCGATGACAGGTTTATGAAATGAAGTGCCTAAAATTTTACTTACGTTAATTGAAAAACATGCCAAAAATGAGAACAGTTTGTATTATCACCCAGGACTACTCTTTCAAACTAAAGGCACCCTTCACCATGCCAGCTCTCACAAACAGATCAACAGCAGAACCCAAATGGAAGAATCCCAAGGGAAGCCTTGGTGGCTATGTGAAATGGTCTTCCCATGCCGCAGCACTTAGCTGACGTCACAGAACGGCATTAGGTAACCACAACTGCGTATTGCTGATAAGATCAGTTTTGACTTACAAACGCACACAAAAATACCAGGAAATTCATAAAATTTAGATTTTCTAAACAAGATGTGATAGCAAATTTAGTGCCGAAAGTTTTTTCGCCAAAAATTCAACTGATTCAGGCAGGGGAATTGATTTGCATTAAAAATTCCCATCAGAAATGCCAAAGTGGAAGTTTTAATTCCAAATACCTACAAAGTATCACTTCCTGGCTTAAAAAAATTAATTAAAATCATTTTACATCAAAAAGTCAATTCCACACTGCATTTTTAAGTCTACACAAATTCTCTTCTGAACAGTCCCACAGGCAACAGTTATTATTATGTATCACATCAGTTACCTGTACTGTGCAGCAACTACCATCCATTTGTATTCAGTGTTACTAGGATACAACCATATGAAAAGGCCTGGCATTGATACATTTCACAGTACTTCTTCATGAACCAAATTCAGTAGCCCAAACAGCAAAATTTCGAAATGGTACTGTTCTAAACTTACAGAAATAGGCACCAAAAATACAACATTCAATTCTCACATTCAAATTAAAACCACATTTTCCATTAAGAAACTGGGTCCCTTTAACCTTTGATAAACCTTTCCTCTGAATAAACATTCTGCCAAAATGAACCATCCTGTCACACAAAGCATTAACAACAGTAACACGTGAAAATTGTGCCCAGTTGTTCCACTGTAGACGTTAACCCATATCAACTCTTTATCTAAGTTAGATTTTGAAGGAACATTGTGTAAGTTTATAGGATAAAACTAAGTGCAATCTTACTTTTATGTTTTGGTGCCTCTCATGAAACCTTGTGTCTGCTGTGACTCTTAGTGGTGGCACCACAGAAGAAAGGATGAGTTAACTCTTGCTGTTGGACAGAAGCAAAGGTAAGAAAATGATGAAAGCGCTTGTTCACATCAGGCTCTGTCACTTTGGTCAGTTCATTTCAGTACCCTTAACAGAAAATTTAGGTGCAGTATTTTTAAATCAGCTTTGATGTTACACAGGTTTTTAGGAAATTGGGTTCTAAATACATCTTTTATCTGTTCTCATAAAGTTCTGCTTGTATAAAGCTGTACATTAGACACTGAGGTGAATCAAATCGCCTCTTCTCTGGCAGGTTGATTTCCAAAAAGCGACTTCCTTTGACATCACAGAAGAGAGAGGCAAGGAGAGCAAAGAAAGGGAAGGTCGAACGTGCATTCTGTTAATAGGTACAAAGTAGAGTGGTCCATGACTCATCAAATAGGCACTCCAGAGCTTGATCTTTCCCACCCCTCCTCCCATTCTCCTCCTTTAAGAGCTTCTAGAGGTTTCCGTAGTATTCTGTCTTTACAGTTTTAGAAAGAAAATGGTATTGGGGCAAATAATTTCTTTTTTTAGCTCCAGCTTTCATGATTCGCTCAGTAAACGTAGCAATATGGCCCAAAGTTTGGTACCCAACAGACTGGGATGCAGACTGATGAGCGGCAGACACATTTCCACCTTCTGCCTGAGGAGGTAAAGCCTTGGGACTCCACCCTCGCTTCCAGGAAAGCTGATCCTGTCATCAGAAGTGCAGACAGCTTGCGAAATCTTTAAAAGGGATCACAGGAACCTAAATCATACCTCCTACGGCCCACACCTGCAAACTAGAACAACAGCCCAAACTGAAGTTTCCCTCCTCCTTTAGCATGCAAAGGAAAAACAGGCACACAGGGCACCGGTCACTTCCCATTTCTCCCATCAGCATTAAACTGCTTTGCTCCCACAAGCCTGGAAACCTCCTCCAGCAACACCAGTAGCAGGCTCAGCAATATTAGGAATGAAAAAGATAAGTGGAAAAGAGGGGCCAACACTTTCATCTGGAAGGTTGGACAGGACAGTTTATATCGTAGCACTTTAGATTTTTATAAACACTGAATTGTATTCATGCAAAAAAATGCAATCAAAAGCAACAGGCACTGGACTCCTGATAAATGTTAGGGCACCAATACCACAGATCAGATCACAGTGCGTTACTGTCAGTGATAATATTTACAGTTATGGCATAAATCATCTATTTTATTGATTCATTTAAATTTGTAAAAGATGTCCCATCATCTCTGTGCTCCTTGCATAAATGCACAGTGTAACAGTTTGGATATTTATATTTCAATTAAGAATGCTACTGTTTAATGTGTAACTGAAATGATTAATATTTAAACAGTACATTTCTTCCAGTTGTCAAGTTATTATTATTAAAGGCAACTTGCAAATATCCCATGTAAAAAAGACAGCTGAAGAGCGTGTGCGCACAGATTACTACAATTTCTTTTCAAGCACTTAGTATTTTAAATTCACCTATTTTCTTGTGGTTTTGTATTTTCTTAAATCACCCACAACTTTATATTACTTGGTGCAATTTTTTCTTGGATTATGCAGAGACAATAGTGATATCATTCATATTGTCCACATTAAAGTATGTAGCTAAATATGAATTATTCATCAAGGAACAAGATAAAGAAATTTTGCGAAGCGGGCATTTGGAACAGTGAGCATGCTTTTCCTCCTTTACGTATTTTTAAATACCAGGAGATGATCTTTAAAGTGAGATACCCTCAATCTGTAGCACTTTCTCCATATCACAGCTGTTATACTACTTCTCATTCTCAGCAAAAGGGGAATTATCAAAGGCACCTAAGGAATGTAAGTGGAAGGTTAGTGACGCACAATGTGTGGGGCCTCCTTCCCTCTTTGGCCCTACCTGCAGTATTTACACCTGCTCAGCATGCACCGGCTACACCAAGCAGAGGAGAAGCAGAAGACTGTGTCACTACAAGAAGCAAGAGTCGCATCTTTAACTCAGATCTAAAAGTTTGCTATTGCTAAATTCCATTAGTGTAAGAAATGTGATCAGCCCTCAGCACAAACTGGGAAGCAGTCAGATATGTCCTTTCCTGCAAATCTTCAGGTGCTTAAGACATGTAGCTACTGCAAAGGAAATCCCATCCACTTCTGGGGAGCAAACTACTTGGTTAAAATTGAGCGTACCTTTAAGTGCTAAGCACGCGTGCAAATCCTACCAGAATCGGCATTCTGGTCTGTATTAGATCTCACATGGTTAAGAAAAAACTAAATACATTTTTGGTAATCTGAAAAATTATTCTAAAAATAAATAATAAAACCAAAAGAAAAAGAATCTCAAGAGAAAAGAAAGGCAGGAAACAAAACAAAACAAAAAGAAAGGCAGGAAAAGGAGGTAAGGAAACACAAGCTAATAATGTAATGTTAAGTAAATGTAGACTTATTAATGGAGTGCATCACTGCCTTTGAGACACCAATTAGATAATGGCTTATACTGCACAAAAAGTTTGACGGGTTAAGCAAAGGAGAAATCACAGAAGTCATGGTAACCTTTGACTGAACATTTTACAAATTGTTGTTTTATGTAGGCACAAAACGCCAAACAGGTCATAAAAAAAAAATAATCTGAAACTTGTCCTCCAGCACAATTATGATGGTAATGAATGACCTCCTTCTCAGTTTTTGTACCTACACAGGAAGTATAGCCCTTTTCCAAGCTTTAGCCCTTTGCAGATGTAAAATTAGATGCTTCTGAAGACTTACTACTCAAAGTCCTTCTGCTTTAGCAAAAACAGAGAAGCTTCCCAAATCAGGTAATTTTTACACAGGTGTACAGAGGAACTTACAGAAAGAAATCAGACGGTAAGACCAATAGCACCATCAATGAAAATTGCCTGAAACTGACTATTACATGCTCCTACTCTCAACAATTTGTTTTTGTTTAGTTGTTAGACTGGTATTTGCTAAATATGTGCCTTTCACAGGCTGTCTTGGAGGGGGAGGGCAATCAGCTAAAATGCATCTATTCCTGAAAACAAGAAAATAAACCGTTAAAAAAAATCCAGTGAACTTTCTTCAAAAAGCTGTTATTCTTCCAAGTTATCTAGACAAGACAACTTATATTTGGCAGTAGAGATGGCCTCTGTACTGAAACAAACCTCTGTCAGCACAATTAAAGTTCAATTTGGCTAAGTAACAGAGCTTTGGAAACCACGCGTCTTACACACTCACTAGAGAGCTCTTGCAGTAAGACAAAGGATTCCACAAGCCCCTAAATCAGTAATTCTACAACCATTAATCAGTTGGGGCTGGAGTTGGGCATTGCCAAGATGCTCAAGGACGCTCTATGTTCAGCGCAGAAAGTGCTGGAACTGGAAACAAGAAGGTTGTCCTTTCTGTGCCTCTGTGAAAGATAAACAGATGCTCCACTCTGACCAGGATTTATCCCACTATCCAGACAGATCTCTCTCAGACTTTCATTGTACCAAACTTTTGTTTGGTAGCCAGAATGTTTCCCCTTTCAGCTCTAGGACTGTGTTCCTTCAAACACAGTCACACATGAACAAAAGAAAGACATCCTTTCTTCAGGTCCTCTCCCAAATCACGCAACCCAACGGAGAAGATGTGCTCCCAACGGCAGCATTAGGCCAGCAGACGCATTTCATTCATTATGACCCAGTGTTAGAGGCATCCTCCACGAGTCCTAGTTTGTCCAACAGATTTCTTCTCTCCCCGAAAAAGAGACCTCGTCACCTTATTGTAATGCCCCTACAAGACACTTTTAAGCTACCCAGTCAGGCAGTGATTATTACATTACGTTACTAAAAGATATTTTTAAGTCTGCACAAAATAGATAGGTACAGGTTTTAAGGATAAAGGTGATGAAGACTGATTGGTGCCACAGTTTAACTGAAGGACCTATGCTATATAAGAATTTTAGGAACAAATTGAGTTAGTCACCTTAAAATCTCTGAAGGTCTTAGGGGGTAATACCATTTACTATGGTTGATAAATTGGATCCCACCCAAGCCTGATTCAAGTTTGTCTTTCTTGTCAACAGTTATGATAGCAAAAGCTAGAAAGATTTCTCTGAAAATACAATCTTGGTTTGGTTTGGTTTAAAGCTTTTCACTGTTCTTTTTCAGGGCAGAGAGGAATTTTGAGAAATGTGTGAGAAACCATTTGGCCATTTTAATAAAGGAAGACATTACCGATAGAGAAACAAGAAGAAATCAGAGCCTCCAGTAAACTTTACAGAGGTAGGCCATATCAGCCAAAGATGGCGTAATGTGCCAGTGAAGCAGTGAAAAGTCGCGCTTGTTGAAGTTTTGGCCCAGCGAATGTGCACAATGAGGACCAGCTTCCTCTATTTTTTATTCCCTGAACAGAAAGTGTATAAATTAATTATTTTAAGATGACATTGACAGAAAGCCCCAATACTCCAAGGAGTTTTGGTTGGATGCATCCTGCTCTCATTACCATTACATGGACAGTAGACAGACACAAAAGTTGAAGCAAGTTGAAAGTCTTTAAAGGACTGCTGCTATGCTTTTTACATTTGGATAAAAGCTGGCAAAAGCTGCAGATCCTCACAGGATCTCATTAAGCATTTAGCTAGGAATGACTAATAGACAAAGACTTGGTAAAATCTGGAAGAGAAACATTAGACACATTCAGATCAACTTTTGACAAAAATACTATTTTAAAAACTGGGGTGCAATGGTACTTACCACATAGCAAAAAGTCATCCTCTTCTACTGTCTTATTATAGACCCAGTCCTCCTTTCTCCAGCGTATAACACCACTGTCTTTGCAGTCCAGAGATTGCTGTATATTTGCTTTATCCCACATTCTGAACATGTACAGCTCCCCTGTCATACCCAGGTTAGGTGACATAGTTGTACCTGGCAGCTTTGAACAGCCAAGTAAGAACTTCCCTTTTCCAGGGAAATGAACTTTCCCAGTTAGTTTTTTGTTTACATATTCTGTTTTATTTATGAATACCTTCATTTCCTCATCTTCACTTTTCCACTGAATACATATTTTGTTCCAAGTGTTTTCATGAAGTCTTGCTGTTGTATTTATTTGATTTCCAAACAACCATATCCTCAATGTACCATGATCTCCTGTAAGTCCAAGATCATACTTATCTGCAGAGAGATTGGCGTGAGGTGATTCTTGACTGTATACATATGCTGTCCAGGGACTACTTGAGGAATACAACTTGAGGTGCACACAGACAATGAATTCTTTCAAGGGACGCAGAGAAATTCTTGGTGACATAATCCAAGGATCTTCACATGCAGTCTTAAAGACGGCTTTGTATTGTCCTAGGAAATCCTCCTGATCTAAATAAAGAAAAGGTGATTTGTAAAATTATTTTGTTTTTAAAAGGATCTTCTATATGAACGTTGATCTTCCATATAGTACTCTTCCTAGGCACTTACCTAGGAGTTTTCAAAACAATACATTAAGAAACAACCTTGTATCTTTCTCTTTTGGTCTTTTTGTGGTGGAGAAGTGGCAAATTTGGAGGCAGTCAATAAATCCTAGCTGCTCATGAAAGCTTTGAAGTAAAACTCTTGCACAAGACGAAGGATGACCATGTAGCTCTCTAAGGTAGCACTCAAACAACAAGTGGGAGGCAAAAAGAGAGGAATAGATCCTGGTTCCTATTCCCAGGACTGCACAGGTATTTTGCATTTAATAGATACTGGATAAAACACAGAAAGAGAGCCAGAAGAAGCGACTATAGCTCTTACTGCCTTCTCGTGCCCCACCCTTGCATCCTCCTTCTCTGAACAAGATCATGCTTCTCCATGCTGGTTTTTTCCAACCCTGAGATCATTAAATCCTCTGCTGCATACTGGCAGAGTTTCAGCAAGAAAGGTAGAAAATAGCTATATTCTAGAAGAGAATGAGTTTAGGTAACTTTCAGGAAATGTCTTTTGGAGACACTGGTTTATTTGAAATTTAATCCCATCCAGCTCCTATTCCCTGTTCTCTACCAGGGCATTTACTTGCAGAAACACCTGGTCTGCGAATCTCAAATCTACTGAGGCATTGAGATGGTGGTGACCCAGAGTTCAACTGTGACAGTAAATGGAATTTTAGGTGCTAACAGTGAATTTACTGGTGAAAACAAGGTGTCATGCTCTGTCAATGCTGGCAAAACAGGTAGTGCCAGGGAATGCCCCAAACACTAGAACTCAATCATAACTGTTAAGTTCTTGTAGGTGCCTCATTTTCTCCACTGTCCCACTACAACAAAGTACAGGCTTTTGTGGTTGTATATGTAAGGTCTTTGGAGCTGACTCTTAATTTCTGGAAAAATGCGCTTTCCAATCCCACAATTATTATCATGATTGTGTGCTTTATGGTCAACCCATCAGCAACAAAATAAATTGAAACTAAGAAAAACTCCATGAAATGGAACTACAGAAAAATGAAACAGTTGGGTAGATGCTCAGCCAGTGCAAGAGAACGCATTACAGACACCTTTAGGGAGGTATTTATTTATCAATATATGCAGAGTTTTTATGTAACCTCCAGAGGAGATATGCAATTAATCATGATTGGTCAGGCTTGGATATCAGGAAAAGATTGGTCAACATAGGAAGAAAGCTTTTCTATTAGCTCCACTGTAAAAAGACAAATTTCCAGGTAACTTGGATCAGGTTAGGTTTTTTCCCAAGCTAGGTTACATTCATTAATTAGTTAGCTGTCAAGGTCACAGGCAACTCTTCAGTAATCTTCTCAACCAACCAGAGCACAAGCTTTCATCAGGCCAATTCTGAAACAGGAATGTGTTCAACTTTGCTGTCTCTTGACCACAGGGCTCTCAAATTTCTTTTTCAATAGTAACAAATGAGGAAGTTCCTAACTTCCAAGTGCAGCTTGATAGGTACAAGCTACCAGAAAAAGTCCGAAACACAAAATATATTAATCCAGTTTCATGGAAAGTCATTGATAACTATTCCTGTTGCATACTATAGCTTTGAGACTCCCTTTGTGATGATTAGCAGAAACCTGTAGGCATCTTTCACAACCCTGAATCACTCCTGAAGTTCAACATACATCATGAAAATGCCATACAAGGCTATAGACCAAACAAAAAACTCTCAGGGTACAGGCTGAATCAAGCGAAAATCCTAACCAGCAGACAGTGGATTTTGAATGGCGAGGTAATACTTAGCATGGTTCTATGGCAGGGGAGAAGAAAAACATACTTGACTCAACAGCAAGCAGTAGAACTACTTTTCTCCTGCCCAACCCTACAGCATAAATTCACTCATGCAGTCTGGCCATTTGTCAGAACCTAGAAGTAAAAGCTGGGATACTCAGCTAAGAACAGGTCAGCATGGAAAAACAGTTTTTAAAACACGACTGAAAAGCTGGGGTGAGGAAGATTGGGCAGGAGGGGAAAGGGTCACAGAAGTGGAGATTTTTAGATACAGACTCAAATGTACCTACCCTTTTAGTGAAAGGATGACTGCAATTAAAATAGATCTGCTACCTTCCAGTTTGGACAGATCATGAGGAAACTGATTTTACAAAGGAAACAGCTAGCTTGATATACAGTTATATGCCAACACTTGTGACACAGTCTCTCCAAAGGAAAATAATTGCTCAAGTCTTTCATTATTAAGTAGGAATTATGCTGAAGGTTTTGAAAGATTTGCTAGAGCTGCTGTTCCTCAAAGAGTATATACCAGAAGTATACTTGCATGACTCACATACCCTCCAGAACTCCTGTAAGCAATCTTGAGCATGCAGAGATGGCCAAAGTGACCAGTTAAGGAAGTCTCCTGACATAGCTTCAAAACTTGAAGTCACTGTTAACTATCCAGGCTGGAGGACTGGAAGTCCCTTCCTGAGCAAAAATGTTAATCAAAAGTTGAGGTACCATCAGCAGACTTGATTTTGGAAGTGAACAAATTCTAAAAGACACCTGACTTCATGTTAAGCATTAAATCAGTGCTTCTGTGACAAAAGTGAACTAATTAAAGGGCTGTAAAACCCTATTACACTCTTTAGGGGAGCTGACACTATGAAGTTGCCAAGGGAGCCAGAGTGGATATAAACTTGCAGGTGAAAACAGTCTTAAGGTAGATAACCAACAGAAATGATGCAAAATGAGATCAATCCTGTTGACGACTCTCCTAGTCTGCTTTGTATCATTCAAAAAGACAGCTGTTGATCAGTATTCAAGGCCTGATGAATTAATTTAAACTAACAAAAGAGTTTACTTAGAAAGGTCTACCCTTCTGGAAACTGGAAGGTCTGGCCCACTTTGCTCTAAACAGTTGGCTTTTTTTTAAAAAAAAAAAAAAAGTGCCAAAAAGGGGTGCCAAATTTAAGAGAATAGATACCAATACTCTCTGAATTGTTACAAGAAAGGCTTGGAAAATTTTATATCGTTTGTCTACCCAAAGAATGCTGACAAAGCACAAAGGAAATCACAACCATAGTCAGAAAATGCACTTTGCTGTTCGAAGTGGAACACACGCAGTACAGCGTTAAATTAGGTAGAAATTAATTACCAACATCATCTTGGCTAAGTCTGTCTGATAAGCTGGAGATGACATTACTTTAAAGCTTTTGGAAGTTCTGTTAATCATCGTTTATATTCTTTAGTGATGGTTCTTGTGGGCTGCGGCCCACCTTTGACCACAGAACCGAGGAGCTGGAAGTGTTATGTGCTCTGACAGTGGCAAAAAAAACTTACAATTAGTTCCTCTGGGTCCAGACAATACAAATCACATTCAGACACCTACACATGAACGTACCTTTATCACCAGAGCACAGAAAAGGTAGCATAGTAGAAAGAATGGTCAAAACATCTCCAGAGTAAGAAAAATAAGCAAAAAAGTCACAATTTGGAGTCAAGAAAACTCCACGCAATAGTAATTGTGGGTTGAATTTTCAATGTCATTTGCTCTATTCAGGCACTTAACCTCTTCCAGAAATGCAAATTGTTCCTTCTTAATATATATCTCTAATAGATGCAAGAACTGGAGGTTTTACCCTCACTAAAACTAAGAGCATCCATTTAATAACCGCGTTCTCTTAAGCCCTGAAAGAATTCCTGAAATGTATGCACATACTTCCAAACATTTAACATAAACTTTCTGAGAATGACAAGGTAATGCAAACGTAAACCAAAAATTTAATCTCTTTTTTTTTTCCAAACCTTTTCAGATAGTAATAATAGACATCTTTAGGTAGTAAGAATTAGACATACAGGAGCAGATCCTCTCAGTACAGAAGCACCAATGTTATTCTCCTTACATTACTAACAGCTACTGTATCAGTATAGTTAAGCATTAATACAATCAAGTATTCTCTTGAATAAAAACAGTCACAAGTTTATGTGTCTGCACAATCTGGCTTTTAACCAGTAACAACAACAGTCATTAATTTCTATGTGAGTGTTTGCCACCTGTAACACATTTGGCTTGCTACAGTTCATTAAAATGACATCACAAGACTCCTGTATCCTAATGTATTCTGCCTAGAGCTTGTAACTGTTCTTTATAAAAAGTTTTAAACTCTAAACTTTCTAAATGTGGGTCACTTGATTCTGCTGAATGTTTTGGATATCTGAAGCTGAGAACTGTTTCCTCAAAATTAATTTCACCCCTCCTTTTCATTCACAGTTGTATTTGGATATCTGGGGATAAACTACACTACATTATCCAGAGTGTCCTAGACATGGGAAAGAACACAGGCAGTTCTCTCTTCATATTTCCTGGAGAACACAAACATACTTTGGCACCTTAGATGAGGAGAGAACTAGGTAGAGATGCTGCTGACAGTGCTCACAGCCTAAAAAAACAAATGAAAAAATAGGGTGGAACCATAAATAAACCCTTGCATTAGTTTAGCTTTTCTTGAAGGATTATTGATATTTGCAAGCGATACATAGGTGAAAGACAAAATCCCTCTTTGCGTGCTTCCTCAGAATTCTAGATGCAGTTGAATTTTCCCTGGAAAAATTCTTGTATGACATCCGCCCATCTGCTGAGCAGCCCCGTCCTTTTTACTATTCAAAACACATGATGAGGTCACCATCTTAGTAATAGTTTTATCACCTAAATCTCAAATTCTGTCTCAATAAAAGCTTCATTTTATGAAAATTACTATATTTGGAGAATCAGAATTAGTCTAGTCTGCAAACCTAGCAGGCATACTTACTATGTACATTTGAACTGCAAGAAACTCTGACCTTCTAGAGTAAAATAACATGCCACGACACAGGAAGCAGTTTCTAAAACTAGCCATTAAGTACATGGCAAAAAACACTTCTAATTTTTTAATATTCTGTGCACATTACTAACATGATAAATGCATTACACACTACTGATACAAGGAAGTTTTACAAATGACAAGCACTGTTACCTGTATCAGTTGAGGTCCAGAGCAGTGACTTTTATCTGCCAGCTTACAGAATAGCCATGAATAAAACACAAATTGCTGATTCTACTGTACCTCATACAAAAGTATCACCATGTCAGTCACCCAATTTGTACAAGAACCTTGTGAATTTATTTTTCATTTACTGTTATATAAAGACCATACACTGTCAAATTAAAATACATCATTTCTGTTACATGTTTTGGACTTTACTACCTTTTCCCTAGCCATATTCAGACGCACAACCAGGAGCAATGCAGGAGATTTCTACGCTCATACATGCACCAAGTAGAGTGAAGCTCAAAGGATCTTGCGGAGTTTGTGTAAGAGCTGTGTAAAAGATTTAACAACGCGTTCTGAAAATAGTAACACTTCCAGTTCAAAAAAATCACAGGAAAGTAATTCGTCTTGTTATTACATATTGTGTTTATGTTTTCTCCTCATCCCTAGCCAAAAAGAAGTTAATACTGATGATTTTATACGAAAACAAACATAGGGTTTGTATATTCAAAGTGCTAAGCACCAACGCTTTCATTTCTTGTTAATGGCAGTTTTTCCTCTTGATTTCAAGAGGGCAGAAACTTGCCTGTTCTGAATATATCCAAAAGTCCTACTCATCAAGACTAATGATATTTATTTAGAATACCAACACTAGATAAATCAGGAAAAAAAAAGTCTTACCTTTCCCTGCTGTAGCCAGGAACAAACGAAGTAAAACAACCCCTAGAACAATCTTGAATCTCAAGAAAATGTCCTGTATTCTGCCAACACAGCAGTGCTGTTTTCCCCAGGCAACCATTCTAGAAGAAAAAGTAAATAAATAAACCACAGTGACTAGAAAAACTGCAGGTGTGCAGATATTATGACAAATTATGTTTCCAACCCAAGAGCGTAAATCTTTTCAACCCTGTCATACTATTAGGTATATACCATACAGAAAAGCACAAATACTCTGTATTTTGCCAAGTCACCAAGAAAGAAAGAAAGAGCTGTTTGCTGAAAGGAAAAAAACCAAACCCCAAAAAAACCAAACCCCAAAAAAACCCCACTCTAATTCTCCAAAGACTCAAATACATCAGAGCATGGCCATGAGTCTTTGCATAAATAAGGCTTTCAACATTTGAAAAACAAACAAACAAATAAAAAACCCAAATCACACACACATAAAAAAAAAACCCAACCAAAAGCGGCCAGACAGCAAGCTTGGAGAGCTTATCCAAAAGCTTTGTTCATCTCAGTAAGTATATAGAAAGCATCTCTCAGTCCCCTACCCACAGGTTCTAAAAGCAACACTGTGAACTCCTAAGGAAGAAGCAAGAGTTTCCTTCCCGATCCTCATCTCATTCTCAAGGTAAGAAGCTACTGCAAAAAAATTAGAAATGCCACAAGTCACTGTGGGCAGCAAGTTCGTGGAGAGTATCATGAAAACCTGGTTTGTCCACGTTTCTTCCTAGTGATGGTTGCCTAAGGTGCGCAATAGGACATTGTGGTAGAAAAAGAACGTGCCTCCTACTATAAGAAATAACTCTCTATGAAATGATAAACTTTTTTTAAAAATCTTTTCAAAAAAGGTACATCTTCTGAGTATTTTGTATGCTGAAAGAAACGTTAAGTGAAACATTCATGTGCTTTTTGTATGTATTATTTCTTAAATAAAAAGGTTTAGAGATATATAGCTACAAGTGATTCTATAACGGATTCTTGAAGCAAATGCAAAGCAGTAAACTCTAAGTATTGTTTATCTTTAATCTATCAGCTTTATGGTAGACCAGAACATTCTGCCTGACACCAGAAGTTTAACTTTACCATCACAAGTTTCGTGCATGTGCATTGGTTACCACTCATATTGCTCACAAACTTTACTGCATTTTCGTCCATGCTGTATCAGGCTGCAACAGGTTTCCTTCTTTTCAGGGACTGTAAATTGTGAACTCTTTCGGGAGTTGTAAATGCATGTTAAGGTTAGGGGCTAAAATGTATTTTTTGCAAGCATTCACATTAATGTAAATATTTATCAGCATAAAATGGTTGCTATGGGCTGAACTCTCCAAGAGAAGTGCTAGAGGAATAAACTGAGAAACAGTGAAGTCTCTAAGTAATTGACATTTTGGAAACTGATTAAATGTACATGCAAATCAATTATACACACATAACAATATAACATAGAAAACACAAAGCAAAGTTTTTTTAAAAATTAGAGCACAGCAACGTTGTTGACAGTGTTTTCAATAATTACACAGTATGCGATATTTCTAGCAGAAAAATGAGATCATACTAATTGCATTGAAACAGACCAATCTGGATGATGACACTCACTGCTTCCACTTTGCAGATCCTGGATGCTACACTTAAAATTGAAATACACTGTGAGAAACATTCACCTATGTAGTTTTTAAGAGAGGACAAAGTTTGTGAAGCAAAGCCTTATTTCAGCGCTGGGTGCACAGGAGATCACCTCCATGATCCTCCTGCATGCACACTGGTTGGTCTCACTTCCACATATTTATTTAGGACAGTCATTCATAGTCATGCCATTTCTTGGAAGTCTTATACATATTCAAATTATTTCCCAAGTTATTTACATCTATACCCTCCCACTTGCATCTGCGCACTCTTCTCTAGGGGTCCTCTTTGAGGGTCGTGGGGTGAAGGCTCAAAGTCTTTCTCTCAGTTGAACTCCTTATTCTATTGTTTCGGTTATACTGCAAACCCAAGTTGACAGTTAATCCTCTCTTTCTTCCATACAAGGGCAGGAAGGTGACAACCAGGTAGAGACTAATCACGGCTAAGATAAGTGGTGTCAGCCAAAGCAACTTAACCCTATACCCGAATACGCATTTCCCTGTCTCCATCCCCATACTTGGGTACCTGGAAACTTACCTTGTTTCCGACCGCCTATCTGCTATGGCTTAAGCAAAACCACAATACCACTTCTCACATACACTAAGGAAGTAACAGTCAACTCATGGCAACATCATGAATGACATCTGCATGAGTGCTGCAGATGTTAACCAGCAGGAAGAAAGGCTATTGATGAAAGGAATACAAAGAACAAGGAAATAAATGGTATGCTAAAACAATAGACATAGCTAATGCACACAAACCTATGCAGGAACAGACCGAAACCAAGCACAAACAAGTAAAAAAAGCAAGAAATATCAATGGTGGGTTATCTTTCTAAAGATTCACAGGAAACATGTCCAAACCTGTCTTCAGCTTCCTTCTCTTAAATGCCTAAAAACCATGTATTAATAAAGTTGTTCAGTCACCAAACTAAGCAGCAGAATTACATTAATTATCCGAAGAACCTGATAATGAAAACTGCCATGCTTAAATGTATTTGACAACTTCAAGGATTGTGCGTCTGCAATATAACCTACTAGGGTTAAAAGAGGTGCCCATCCAAAAGCTGTGTTTCCTTTCTTTGCTTACTCACACTTCCCATTCGTCTCAAATTAGGTCACTTCCAAGAAAAACCAAGCTGCACATCTATTCCTCCAATTTATGCGGAAATCTCTTCTTTTGTACAGTAAATCATCTAGTGACATATCTAGACTTCAAACCAAACATATACTCCAGCAACTCTTGCCTCTACTACCTAGACATCAAGAGTTGAAACGTGAATGGGATGGAGCCCAAAAATACTCAGTGGCACCCACAAATTTAGCCATCGATGCTGGTAAGTACTGGAGCAAACCGCTTGCTCTGTGTCACACACAATACGGACTCAGAATGCTCCTCCATTCCCTGCATTTACATTTCCTTCTTAAGCCTCAGATCCGCAAAGAGAGATATACATGAAATGAGCCGACTAGGACAAAGGTTTACTCCCGTACCATCATGCGTGTGCCTTCTATTTGGTCTGGTAGACCTCATGAGACAAACACATTACTGCCCCATGCACCAGAAATAAAACTGCATTCCAAGAGTTTAAATTTGAGGACAGGAGCCAATAAATTCCTGGTTCTGACTGCAGCTCTGCCTGAGCGCTGTGTAGCCCTGAGGAGTTTGAATAGATCTTCCTCTAACTCAGGCCTTCCAGAGTGAGCTTTGCTAATATTTGTCCAGTGTTTAAATGAAAGGTTGGAATAAATACTTGCAGTACATTTAGGGTTTTATCCCCTCTGGGTTTTTTTACATTATTCTCACTTCTTGACGTGGGCCCGGCAAAGACAAATGGGGACATAGCACAGTTTCTTGTTGACAGAATACAGTCACATCAAGAACTCTGAAGCTATTCAAAGATAAATGGTCCCAGCGACAGCAATAAAATCCAGATAGCAGGAAAGTGAGTAAACGTATAAAGCCAAATCCTGACATGGCCACAGCTCAATTGACTTTTTGCAAGGCTTTGGACATTTACATTAGCTCAAGATTTGTTCCAACGTCCGGATAAAAAATACAATTGAAAGAGTTAGGAAAATAACATCAGTGTTTCTTTTTGCAACAATGCTGTTTAGACACTGCCAAAGATGCTGCTAGCTTTGATAGATTTTTTTTTTTTTAGATTTTCTTAAAGAAAAAGCAAGATGTAAAACATGATTTTGTCATATCTATTGAAATAAAGATCATATGATATATTCCAAAACATTCGGACATTATGTTACTTATTTAACTTATTTAGGCTCTTCTTTTTACTGGCATTCTAAAGTTCTACTCTTAATATTGATCCTGAAAAGTAATGTAATTGTAAATATATAGTTGTGGACATTATAGCATTAGGAACAAGTGATTTTTTTCATTTGTTCTTCATTTTGTTCATATGTTCAAATGAACACTTTTATTGTTCATTATAATAGATGAATACAGCATGACTCAGAGAGCCCAGCATGAATCTGCATAGTTTTTGCAGTAGGATGAAAAATTTTCACTTGTAAATCAAGCAAATCTAATCAAGTACAACAGCTACTGGGCACAACTGCTGAGCCACCCAAGTGTGGGGAAGAATTCTACGCACAGACTACAAGTAAAGATACAACTGGCTGCCTTTACTTTCTCACTTACTATACCCTAATAACAATTAAGTATCTTTTATTTACAAACAGCTAACTGCCTGAAGTAGAAGAGAATATAATCAATTACTTTTCTTTATGGTCAGTGGATAAAATGGATATTCAGAAAACAGAAAGCAAGGGCTCAGGCATAAATCTGTTCCCTCTTGTTTGCTCCCCAGGAAGAGTGCTCCATTTTGACCAGCGACCATCTTGTAGCATTGGTACCCAGGGTTCACAACGTTTCACACCACATCATTAATTTGAAAGTGAAACTAGAATTAACAGAACTTTCCTTACATGAACAAACATACTTTGAAAAATCAGATGGTTGTTTTGTATGTTGTGTAATATATGTTGCAGTTCTGCATTAATATCACATTCTCTAGAAATGAAAGAGGTTACCGGAAATGAAAACAGGAAGATGATATAAAGAGGAGTCTGTATTCTTATCATTAGTATTAATTAGCTTATGTCTGATATTTTACTAGTTTTGTGATGGAATTGTCCTTCAACGCAATGGAAGTTTTACCTGCACAGAGTTTCTGCAGGAGAAGTTACTGAAATCTAACTGGTTGACCAAGACGAAGATTGTGACAGGGAGCCTGCTGCACAAGGACAGGTAGAATAGAAGGATGAAAGTCAGTAAGCCAACAGCAACTTACAAGAGCAGGTAAAGAAAATTATTAAAACCAAGGCCTGTAAGGCTTTTACCGTGTTTATTCTGCTGTACCCAGCTTTGTACCTCTGAATCATGAGTAACATTATTCGAAGTTAATGTTTTTAAAGCCTTTCAGCTAGCTAGTCAGTCACAGGTATCCACAGTGAAAGGGCACTGAGGTGCCTCGGGAAACTGGGCTTGTGTTACCAACACAACTGGAAGGCAGAGGAGATGGAGTACGTGCCTCTGCAACCAGCCTCCATAGGGACTGCGTCGTGCAGTGTGAGAAACCGGGGCTGCTTTCCAAGTGTGCACCCACAGGTGACGTATCAAGAGATACAGGGCTTACCTTAAGCCACTGCTTGGCTTGTACTGCAGCAGGTATATCTTCAATAGGCTTAAAGCCAAAGAAACTGCAACACGTAAATACAGCTGTTCTGTGCTGTAGCGTACTTTGTTAAATCATTTTTTGAAAAATACATTCAAATCTTACAATTCCTGTTGAATTTATCTATTTACTGGCATCTTCAAATTTTAAAAACCTATTAGTTCTTTTATGCCAAGTTTTAGCCAGAGCGGGTTCTCACTGCCAATGCATAAACTGTTGGTAACAGAAACTTATGTTGGAAATCATGACCCGAAACAATTAATCATTTACTTCTAACCATGCTGTCTTCCGCTGCACTTCAAGTTGGTTTTTTCAAGTCACACTTATTTCATCCATAGTCTTTGGGGCTCATTCTGTCTACTTTTGTAGTTATCCCCTATTAAAATCTTGGATTTTAATAAAAATATTTCCCAAATTTATAGAATTTGCTGGTGAGGAGGAGGGTAATAACGAATGGTAAGCTTCCACCTGTTGTTCTGTGACAGTCTGCATTATTCAAATCTATACCAGGTGATAAAAGGCAGAAAAGAGCAGAGAAACATCATCTTGCCCAGGTATGAGAACTTCTTGATGCCTTTAATTACTTTCAGAAACGTAAGACCGTAGACTTCTTCCATCCAGCCCTTATATTTTCCAGACTGGAACGAAAATGTAGTAAAGTTTTTATGTTATTTTTAAATTTTGGCTGAAGCAAGTTAGATGTAATAGGGAGGACGCTTACGTTGGAAAGTCTTATGTCACCGTGAATTTTGGCACATACGGTATTCACTGACTTAACAGCAGAAGTAGCACCATTGATTTGAAAACACTGTTCCATGGGGGGGTGTTTTAATGTCTTTTTCCAGAAGACAATAATAGGATTATTACTGTCTGATAATAGGTTGGCTTTCATTAATTTTCTCCAGTGTTTGTCAAAGGCTGTAAAAAAAGGCATACTATGTTCTACACACAGTCACTTTATGTAGAACACCAGCTTTGTCTAAGACTGCAATTGTAATGTGTGGAACCAGTTCAAGGACCTTCCAAACACATTCTCCTGACATAAATCTTCACTGTTTTCAAAGATATTAAATATTATACTGTTTAATAAGTTGGCTTACAGAGAGCAACAAGCCACTTAGTTACAAACATCAGTCTTCTGCAAAACTCATAGCTTATTAGTTTGGTTCTCAACAGAAATAAATCGGAGGAAATACTCTCCGAGAAATCCATTCTTTTGTTTAGTCTTTCAACTGCTGCAGGATACTGGTATTAGAAAGATTATTTTATTTATTTGTTTTACAAATACTGAGCTGTGCAAGCCAAGGTCTGCCCTCAGTTCAACTCACAGATCTCCCCTTAGATTAATGTAAAAGTGTCAGCTTAATCTTTAAGGTTTGCATAAGTGGATTCATGAGTGTAATATCCTATTGGATGACACTCCATTACAGATCTCAGTGCCAAAAAGTACTTTTGGTACTTAATTCTCTCTTACAGTAACTTATGTCATTGTACATATTGCAAAAGTGGAACAGGGGACAATTTCAAGCCAGTTTTTGTTCCCTCTTCTCCAGTTTGGCAATGTTTCACCTCCTTACATCCAGCAGTCACCTGGGAGATGAGCAAGAGGCCTCTTTCTAGCTCTTATAAAAGTTCTACGTTATCCAGGAAATCCTCTTCTGCACTGTGTATTCCCTCGAGAGATCAGGAGTATTCACACACTCTATTAAATCTTCTAGAGCAAACTAAAAAGCCCATTAGTGACAATATCTGAGTAGGTTTCCACTTCAAAGAGTTTACAAAGTACTGATGAAGCATAAGAAGCTGATATGTAATGAAGTAGTTACGATTGTCACAAGTCTGGTTACTTCAACTATAGGCAGGTTGTTTATATTTTCATTAATGATACTCCGCAGTAGAGAGGTATATAGGTTTCACAGGGAGAAATAACAAAAAGAAGCGTTCTGCAGAACAGAAGACCGAAAGAAAGTACAACAAAGACTACATTTCAGTTGGCACATAGAAAAAGAATAAAGGAATGCTAGACATGCACCTTGAGCCATGTAAAAGGGATGAGGAAGGTGTACAAAATTATAAGCATAGAAAAGTAGACAAATCCAAAGTTTTGCAAAACCTTTACATTTGGTAACAGGACTTGAATTTGATGCAGAGAGGAAGAGGGAAGGACAAAGACTTTTCTAAAGCTGGAATATTCAAACCAGTAAACAATGTAAGCAGGCTGTAAGGAATCGAGTGAGGGCCAGGCATGCCAGAAAGAAGACTGTTCAGCTAATGCTTTCAATTTTCCTGCTTTTCAAAAATGAGACCTGAAAGTTTGGTTTTTTAGAGGAAATGGTTGGTTTTGTTCAGTTTACACTTTCCTTCCCCACTGTCCTTTCCATGTTCTCCTGGCTTGAACAGCAGCATCCTAAAAAAGAAATTATATTGTGATTTCATCCTAAGCTTCACTTTATGGACTTAACCGGTTTCTTGGATCTTGCACTTGGAGCTCATTTCTCTGGAAGTTAAGCAGCACAATACTTGGTGGAGGCATTTTGTTTGGTTTTGTGTTTTGTTTTTTTTTTTTTAAACAATCTCTCAGACTGTTTTAATCAACAACTCAATGACCAAAATGAATAGTTTGCACTAAAGAAATAAAGCTCATCAGTTCTGAAAGATGGATGCACTGAAGCAAGCATCTTCCAGAGCCCCACTACAACTCTGATTAGGAATATGGCATCACTACCCTACACAGCCTAAGGAAGTACAGTCACTTTGGCACCTTAGTCTTCACATGGGCTAATATTTAGGGGTCCCCCATTAAGACATTCTAGGAAACAGGTTATGCCAGAACAGTGTTCTGGGCCTCTTTTAGCACTGCTCCTCCTTAGGGTACAGTGTAAGTCTATGTAGCACAGGGGAAAGGAGATGGTACCATTGCCAGGACAAGCCCCATAATCAGTTGTTAGGGAAGGCAAAATTCCAGCTGGAGCCCATGTTAGACTAATACAACTGAAACAAGTTAGCCAATAGCAATCATTCTTAAATATCTGAAAGTTGTCACACAAGAGAGTAGATGACTTCAAAGCAACCTCAGAATAATTTATTTAAACCAGCACCATTTCTGTGTGCAGCCCCCACGAACGTATCAGCTCGGAAAATATACTTTGTACAACTACACTCCACATAGCTTCTTTCACCATCAACTCTTCTACTAAAAAAGTGATTAGCCTTCTTACAAATAAACCACCTTAACCACAATGCTTACTTGTTGAAACATAGATAAGGGGGGGAAAAAAGACAGCATTTTTTAATTCAAGTTATATGAACACTTGGACTATGCTGTGAATAAGTAATGATGGAACAAAGTCCCCCAGACTTCAAAACATAGAGTGACAAGTATTATCAGAAACCCATTCAGTCAATGTCCATAATTAATTTGGTGCAAAAGAAACAAAGATATTCAAAGCCTGTTTGGGAACTCAAAAATTAAATGTGAAATTTGGCAACATTCACAATCAGGCATGCCCAGATGTCTAATAAATCCAAACAGAGTGCCACAGTAATTTTTTTTCTCTAAAGAACATAAAAGGGATTTTAAAGAGAATATTTAAAACACTAAAAGCATCAGTAAAAAGATGCTGGGTTTTGTTACGTGTGCACAGTAACGTTTCCATAATCAGCAAACTCACATTACTCATTTTCTTGCTAGTTCCACTATTTCTAAATGCATCGCATCTTGTCAAACATGACAACTTCCGGCAAATCTACTGATGGATCTCTTAGGCCTTAACTCTTCACGGATTCCTTTAAGGAACATCATAAATGAGAACATTCACAGTGCTTCATTTGTGAGTGGCTGTTCTTTTTCGGCAACTAAGGCATCACCTGAGGTACTCATCCCATGCAAATTTCAGAAAACAGAAATAATGTGATAAATTCTAGTAATTTCCTCTACATTCTACAGAGTGAAAAAGTATGTTAAGTAGATTGGGGAACTTTATAAACTGTTTCTTTTCCACACACTGTCTCATCTAGTATGACTGACACGCTACAGTTTTCTTTTAAAGGAAACAAAAATAAGCAAACCATGTTACAAACTATAGTTTTTCTCTGAGATGTTAAGAACACTGTATTTCAGTAGCCAGCAGAAGAGGACCTAGACCAGAGAATAAAATCACTGTTTTAACAAGGTAGTAGCTGAAAAGCAGCTGTTCTGTCAAACAATAATTAGATTTCTGGGCTACAGTGCTCCTTGATAAAAGAAAAACAGAAAACGCTAATGCTGGTACTTTAGCTGCCAAATATACTTCTAAAATCTTGTATCAGTTCCACTACATATTACCTGCAAAAAAACTGTCCTGAAGCCTATGTAAAAAACACTCACAGGTTGAGCACCTGCGGTATACAAGATGTTCAGCTCACCACTAGAGACAAATCCATGTGACTCATGGAGGGAGAAGTTTGAGATCCATTTTCTTTGTCTTTGATTTAATGTTAACTACAAAGGATCCTTTGTCCACCCTGAACAACAATAAATTTCAAAGATATTTTGGCACAAAAGGAATGCAAGACTCCCAAATAATTGAGTCCTATTAATTACTGTATAGTTACATAAGCCTATCTTTTCATAGGGAAAGTATAGATCCTTACTAAATTGTAATTCCACCAGGAGTTTATGACTGGAAAGAATAAGACCCTTATAATCATGAGCACCTCTCTAATGAACATGAAACGATTCACTCCGCTCCTTTGTTGTTCACTAGCTGAGTAGCACCTGTCAGTGTCCCGCAACAAATTAATATTCTTTAAAGCCATGCATCTGAAAAAAAAAGAGCAAAGCTTTTAATTGAACCTAGATACAATAATACTACTAAACTTACCGTTTATCAGAAAGCTAAAATTTCAGGCCAAATAGTATGCCTTATTCACACGAATTCTGTTGAACTCAACAAGATTAATTGTATGAGCTACCCTGATTTTGGCCTTCAAATAATCTAATTCCACTGAAAAAGTAAAATTCCAAACTCAAGTGTGGTGATCAGTTTTAAAGCTACACTGTGTTTGCCACGGCCACTGATATAATCAGTCACATATTAAGAACTAAAAATTGTCCAAATTTAACAACAGTTATTCTCTCATGAAGCCCAAAACTTTCTCAATCTGCCAACATTCTACAGTTAGTAGTGGAACACCTGAGTAAAACATTCACAGCACAGATATTGTATAAATTAAGCAATTAACTTGAGAACAGGAATTTAGTCCTTTACCTCCCTCCAGCTGGCTCTAATTTGAGCCAATTTCTGTTGATGTATTAGAAACAGAAGTTTAATATTAAATTTGGAAGGCATTGAAGAGAAAAAACATGCTTACAAACTCCATCTGATCTGTAGAATTACCTGAAGATACTAAAGGAATATTCATAAGGATACTAATAACATTAATTCACTTGGTGTCTGACTGCCACAGCAGAAAAAACTTAATACTAGCTTGCAGTGTAAGTAGAAAAATTTGTGGCCCCAATTCATATCTGAGCAAACTTTGCTTACACGCAATTTCTTCCCTGCATCTTCTTTCAAAGCATTTCACTTTAGAGACTGTCTTTATCCAAAAGTTGTAAGTGCATTTCCTCAGTGAAGACAAGTAGTTAGAGACCCTCCTACGCAAAGACACGTTTTCCGTTCCTTAGTTTAATTCAACAAACACATTTCTGGTCTCCCGGCAGAGGACCATATCCTACTTGTTTCCCGCACGCAAACAGTTCCAGAAGTATACTTCCCAGCTTAGGAAGGGCAGGCTACAGCCATAAGCTTAAAGCTTAAGAACAGGAATATCCACTTGTGCAGCTCTCTTCTAACAATGCTACACATCATTAGCTTATGCAAGCAAAAGGAAGAAATGTGTTTTGAGCAGAGACATGTAATGCGAGCTTTACCTTTTCAGCACAAGTGACAGAGCTGAAGACCCAACTATTTGCTTTGGGACTGAACAACACTTAGATCTGCATGCCTGAGGTTGTAAACTCTATTTTGGCTCATGTTGAAGCTCATTCTACCACGTCTTCAGCATTACTATAACTGATTTCATCTAAGTCAAAACTAGCCTGGGCTTGTACAACTACACGTTTAATTTGCTGGATAGGCATGCCTTTAGAAGGCTAGAGAATTAGTTTACAAACATTTCTTCAACATTTCCGCATACATCAATGCAAGACAATCACACAGTAAAAGCAACAGAGTTCAGTACTGTTACAAATACGATGCATGAATGATGAAATCTATATATTTGCAAAGCAAAGCAAAAATAAATGCGGACAGGAAAGGATGCTACCAGTACACTTAGCCAATGTAAAGGGACAAGACAAAGAACAGACAAAAAAAATCCTCAAAACAATTATGTGCACAACAGGTGGCTCTGAAGACTTTTGGTGATACAGGTTACGTTGCAGAACCTCGGAGAAACAAGCAGCAAAAACCTCTGAGCAGAATATATTCTCTGCACCCATTCCCACCGAAAACGTGTGTGAGAGCAAAACCTGACCCAGCCTAGAAATACACTCCCAACGGGACGCTGCCCTAGCTCTTTATCATAAACCGCATTCAAACCCTATTGATGCGTCAGTCAAAATCATTCACTTTTTAAACCGATTTAAATACGTTACCGATTAAGCACTTAAGAGAAGGTTGGAAACCAGAAGGAAACCTTTCCACCAGCAGCACCGAGAAACGTACCTGGTCAGAAGCGCAGTCCCCCTCAAGACGAACTCAGACCCGGGTCCCCCGCAGCCCCTTACCGAGGCCTCACGCCCCGCACCGGCCCGGCCG
>NW_009615514.1:0-5399 GCF_000690535.1 Cariama cristata
TAATGATTCTATGATTCTATAAAGTTACATTATGTGCTTAACGTATGGACTTCACACCTATCTTATGTGGATTAACAATGTTTATAAATAAATTGTGAGACAAAGGGAGAACCTTCATATTCCCAACTGGAACGGAAACATTATTCCATAATCTTGCCCAAGCTGCCAATGTTAACTAGCAGATATCATTATGAGAGACAGAAACAAAATGCACAGAGAAAGTCAAACACTTCAAAAATTAAAGTAAGTTGCATTGCTCCTGTTCCCTTTTCTGAGAGACTTTGTGGGGAGAGGATAATTGCTTTTACAGCAGCAGAACAGGCCATGGTCAATTAAGTCCACACCAAGCAGTTCTTCACTGATCATTTTGAGGGGTACTTTCTCTTTAGCATAAAGGACTCGATTAAGTGGAGTTGTCAAACTCAAATCCTAATGATAATGGTGTCTGAGAAGTTTTCAGCTGTTGTTTTGCAGTGGAAAAACAAACCAAAAGCAGAAGCATTTTTAAAATAGCCTAAAAACAGCTGAGAAATCAAAAGTATTTAGATGGTAACGTGATAAACAGTCTCCAGTGCTGGGTTCAGGACTATGTCCCAATGTTGACAGC
The DNA here is from genome assembly GCF_000690535.1 of Cariama cristata. Classification (NCBI taxonomy): domain Eukaryota; kingdom Metazoa; phylum Chordata; class Aves; order Cariamiformes; family Cariamidae; genus Cariama; species Cariama cristata. The sequence goes on from NW_009615514.1 coordinate 608, forward strand.
TACAGGCAGGTGTAAGACTGGTGATTTTCAATAGATAAAAACACAGTTTTAAACAACCTTGCATCTCAAATGACTGTCAACTTTTGTCCCAGACTTGACTGGGTCACAAGGCCTCCTTACATAGCAGTGTCTGTCAGCACCGGATTTCAGAAGATTATTCGGAGCACATTCCTCGACAGAAAGCATTTTTCAACCAATGTAGCCATTTACAGTTACTAAGGATTAGCTCCAATATACACAGAAACACACACTTTTTTCCCCTGCTGCTGTAGGTCAAAAGAAGCTCCTTAACGCTTCAGTACCTAACACGGAACTAGAGAAAGTACAATACATACATTTTATAAGTATAGCTCTTAAAAGAAACACTCAAGAACAATGCTCCTGATCGTCAAACTATTTATCACAAAACATGAGAGTCATGAGGTAGCAGAGGATCCATTTGCTTTCTCCCTATCTTTTACTTGCAGTCTTGTTTAAGGTCTACATATGCCTATGAATTTGGGTGAATGATGGCACTGTAAGAGGAGAGACACCTGGTACATCACCTTCCACACGACAAACTGGTAACACGGAATCTTCTAGAAACCAGCTTCCTGCGTTACATGCTGCAGGCACGCAGAACTGCCTCACAAAACAGAGTGGATTTTGGCAGAAGAGGAAACACCCACCAAAAAAATAAGTAACCAACGATAACTATGGGACAACAAGCTGCTTTCCAGTGCACTGCATGAATCAATATAACTAAGATGGCGTTCCAGCTTTTTCAGATTCCAGATACACTTTCTGTAGCAGGCTTTCAGAAGGTGTTTTTCCCACTAATTTAGATTTTCTCTTGGTTAATCAAATGAGAAAAAAGTACCTCAATTTTTTTTTTGCCTCCAAAACTGCTTTTCCTAACAGAACTGTACTCTAGCTTGGTATAAACAACGTGATGAAAAATCAAGTTACAGCTATTCTGACCAGTTCTCACATGGAGCTGTAAGATATAAGCATACAAAGACAAAAAAGCCTTTCAAGTTTGGAAGTATTTTTTAATATATCCAGCCGCCCTGGAAAACTAGTTTTTGCCTGGCAAAACCTAGCATGTCTGTATCTCACCTTGCAGTTTGCCAGTTCCTCCAGTCCATCATAGCAAGAGTTTAAGGAACAAGCCTACATCTTTTCTACATCTCAGCAGGATTGCCATCCTAGATGCTGACAGAATGACCCCTTCACATATAACACTTCAGCTAACATACAGCACAAAGATGCTTTCAAAATTTTGGGCCAACTAAGTAGGTTCTACACACACTTTTGTAATTAAGCATGGTAAATTCCTCTGCATCTGCCAGTAATCCATTATTGTGAAAAACAATCCACTATCAAGTGAAAAGACAGAGTCTCTATATAATTCTTCCGATTAGATGGTACCATTTAGTTGCCTTGTATATCATGCTGTTTATTGCATTAACTGTGAAAAGACTTAGACAGGTAACTGTGGCATTCACTATTACTGTACATTGTGTAACAATTCTGGGACCCAAAAACCTGCACATTATTACAGATTCATCTCCATTTGCAGAGTTATATTAAGTGCATATAGACCATTGCTGCCTATCTCAAAGGACTGAACAGAGTCAATATGGATTTTGGAAACGTGTCAGAATTCTGCTGCATTCATCTTGAGTTAGGAACTGCACACCAGTCACACCAAAAGACCCACCACATTATTCACTATAATGCTGACCATAAAAAGAACTTGACTGCAAGTTAGATGATGAATAATTTTTCTGAGGCGCTAGTAAGTTTGGATTGCTAGAAATAAAATAGCACAGTCATATTTGTTAAAAAAGAATAATCTAGGAATAAGAAAGTTTTTTGTGAGCTTACAGTGGAGCTCACATGCTGACCTGAAGAATTACAAGTATGACTAATTAACTGGTTCTGTTTGAAAATGTCAGGCTACCAAAGCCAAGCTGCACTGGTTGACAGGGAACCCTAAGCCCTCCAAGCAATCGCTGAATTTGATAATGTACATAATACGCCAATATTAAGTATCCTGACAAGTTTCTGTCTCGAGCACTACTCATGTCTGTCCCACCAGACTATGGATTTAGCAGAGAGAGAGTAAACACAACTCAGACATCGGCATAACCCAGGCAGCTGTCTGACAAAAGCTAATTTAGCAACCTGTTTACAGCTGGAAAGAAAACTTATCCCAACACAGATGCCAACTTGGCAAAGGCTTAATGAAATCCTCTAAGGTCAAACCAAGTTCTGTTGGGAGGCAATAAATACTTGCTAGTCCACCCCCACACGCACGTGCCATGAGATACTCACAGCACCAGCCTTCAGTTTAGGTTACTGACTACAACACTTCTGCCTGACTAGCAGGCATGTCTGTACTGACTTCAGGCTGAAATTCTGGACTCATTTTTTTTATTTTAATCGCCACCAGGGCACTTCATTCCTGGGAAAACTAAGGCCTAAAGTCATCACTCCTCGTAACCTACTATCTAAAGGGGTAGAGGAATTAAAAAAAGTCTGCTTTATAGCCAGAAAATCTCTACCCCAGTCAGCACTAAACATCCTTGCCACAGAATTCCACCATGTGTGCAACAGGAACTACACTGTAGCTGTATGAAAGTTTCGCCACAGGTTCCCTGTGTGCACCAGCATTTGCACTAACTCCAGTCCGCACACACAGATGTCAAAGTCCTCAATCTATACTCCACTGACATCTGGATTTGCACAAAAAAAAGGAAAAATCTTGCACTGTAACATTTAAATTCAGTGCTAGTGAGGGTTATGACACAATAACCTGTCATCTAAAATCCATCTACAGTTTTGATAAGAGTAAATACAGAAAAAATACCAAATAACATGAATCGTCAGCTCTAATCCAGACTATAAGGGTGGAGAGTCAGACTTCCACACACTTTCCAACAAATCCAGCACCCAGTATCCACAAACTGATTGGGATTCCAGAATATGGCTCTTAATCAATAAGCACTTACAGGTGTTTTAATTTTAATCTGGCAAGTGGCTCTATCAACAGCAGTCTGACTCCTATGTGTAAAATCAAACAATTATGAAAGTATTTCCAGGATCTGGATCTAAATCTCATGTCACAGGAAAATAAACCTAAGACCATATTTTTTAATTCCATAGCCACTCTTAAATGTTTATGATTTGTGGGTTTTTTGTTAGAAATCCTGAGCCTTCCCTGAGCTACAGACAACACATTTGATTTCTAAAATTGCTTTGATGAATGCCAGTTATCCCTACACTTTTCTCAAACACAGAATTTTACCTTCAAAGCTAAGTGTCCATTTTCTATCTTATCATCAGAAGCAAGAGGATAAAATGTTAAGAGAATAACTAATATCTAAACTGGAATTAACCTAGATTACATACATGAATATAGAACTATATCCGTGTTCTTTACCACCACTACAGCTTTAAGAGCTTTATGTTATTTTAAGAGGCAAAGGGCAGACAGTAACATCTGATACTGTCGAGAGTAATCATGACTTCACACTTACATGGAACTCAGTTGTATTGAGAATGTGACGACCATCCGGACTCCAGCATGAAGCCACCAATCCTGCTGATCCCTCGTCTATCTTACAGTGCCAGTCTGGCTGCTCCAAGGACCAGACCTAGGTCAGAGAGAAAATCAAACAGACAGTGCAGCAAACGAACAGCTCATCAAAACCCCTGCTTACGAGAATACGTTACAGTCGAGAAAAGGTTCCTGCATCGCATACCAGAGAGGTCAGGAAACCTCTGAAAGCCTGCGGCCATGAAGGACTGGCGCTGGATCCCACTACAAAAGTAAGTCCCACATCTTTGTGTGTTAATACAAATCATAAAGTAAGGTGGTGGGTTTTTTTCCTGTGACAAATATTATGAACATCCAACACTTAAAAAAAAAGTTTTAATCCATTTAACAAGTTGGCATGTTTTTATTTCCTACTGAACTGAGAAACTATAAGATAATCTCCAGCTTTGGCTTGTTTTGATTAATATTTTTATTCTAAATTTGTTTTTTTTCAAACTGAGATGTTTGTCATAGTTTTAAAAATAATGGCATGCTAGGTTATCCTCAAACCATGCATTATCAATAACAATGTCAGTTCCTTTAGCAAAACTATTGAACTAGTGCTTGCCATTAAACAGCTCTCACTCACAGCACACACAAATCCCCAATAGGAAACATATTCTGTCCTGCTTTTGTCCTTACCTGAACAATCCCACGCTTGTACATGGCACATAATATGAACAGAGAATCAGACGACCATTCTATATACTGGATCTGATCCAGGCAAGTGTACAGCTGGAGGATCTGGAGGGTGTTCACATCCCGAATCACCAAACGGTACTGCACACACGAAGCCTGAACAAGAAGGAAACCAAAGCTGACTTGGCACACTAACACCAGGCTCGAACCACAGCTTTTAATATGCCGTGACAAAACACTGTGCTGTCACTGCCTTGACGTGCTTCAGACGCAATTCAGATTTTTAATTTCAGAAAGGCTTGATGTGTGCTGTGTTCTACTGCAAACTACAGCAAAAATAGTTAAACCAGGAGGGATGGGGCCTTATATGAATAAAAAAGAATCCTCATTCATTCTATCACTGCTGATTACTTTTTAAAAAAATTATTCTTCATCTCATAACTAGTATTTTATTCAATGAACCTTAATCAGATCTTCATTATAAAGACCCTTATTGACTAAACGCCTCATAGCAAGCAAGCTGCCCCACACACATAGTTGTTTTTGCAGGATCAGCAGCACTACCGCCAC
>NW_009615515.1:0-6235 GCF_000690535.1 Cariama cristata
CGCCGCCGGCCGCAACAAACTTTTTTCCGAGATTTCAGCTAATTCATTTAGGTGATTTTTTTTTTTTCGCCCTTTAAAAAAGCCGCCTTCAAGTTCAGGCACTTTGTAGGAAGTGGGCGTTGTGGACAAACGGATGGAAAGAAAAGGGGGATGGATGCAGGTGGCTGTCGGGAACACTGGGTTGTTTGCCATAGCTGCGGGGGACGCAGGGACAGCTGGCATTGGCCCCGGTCCGCAGCCAGCGAGAGCCGGTCGGAGACATTGGGGAGGCAGGGTCAGCCTCCGTACACAGACAGCACGGTTAGATCTGTGGCTGGGTATCCGCCCAGGCAAAGACTGCGTTTATGAAAGCTGACTTGGACTGCACCTCAGGGATCTGTAACAAAGTGATCTGGTAAAGCAACATGAAAGCAAATACCTGCGGCAGCGGAGTTTTCAACCACTACCAACAGTGACCCAGGAAAAACTAGAGGAACAGTCCAGTGACATGAAGTACAGCATTTACTGGAAGTAGTGGGGCAGGGCCTTCCTTTCTTGCCTTAATCATCGCCTATGCACGGTTTGAGTCTCTGCAGCTTCAGAACTTAGGTCACATGTCTAACTGTCATCAGTAAAGTTACCTTTGCAAACGCTTATTTTGAAGAGCTACTGTCAACAAGCAAAGTAAGGAAGTGTTTCAGCATCTGCAGCACAGGGATCTCCACTGGTACAGGTGCATTAGGCCAAAGAGCTGAAGTGGCAGCAAGCTCCTGGGCAGGAGACCGAGGCAGATGCACTGGCTTTGCCTGCGCCCTGGCAGAGCTGGCCCAAGAAGTGGAATAAGCAGGGGTCAGGCAAGTGGCAGCAAGCCCTGCTGCATAGCAGAGCTGTGACCTGCCTGGAAGTGTGGATGTGATACACGTTGCTTCCCCAACCCCAATGCTCACCTGTTTCAGAGACAACTCACTGGAGTTCAAATCAAGAATCTCTTCACAATGTGGTTAGGTTGATAATGAATGCAGTTTGCTTTAGGGTTTGGCAAGCTAAAAATCAGATTTTAAGGTAAAAACTACTCAAATTCTGATCTGATTTACTATATAACGGGTGGTAAACTATTTAAAGTGACTCAGAGGGTTATATCCATGCCCCTGTACAAGGCACCAGAGCATACTTAAACACAAGGAATGGTTTTCATCTGCTGACAGAAGTGTGTATTATCTATTCCTGTACAGGAACAGCAAACAATTGGCAGAAATGTCAGGCTAGCTCAGCATCTTGGAACTATTCAGAATATAAATTAAGATTAAAAAATACTTTCTCCTATCGCACTGCTCCCAGAGAATAAATATAATTTCTATTCTTATTTTCCACTTGTTTCCAAATTTCAGTACCCCTTAGCAAGACTGTAGCACTCCCACATACTTTCTATTTTTAAAAAATTATGGGTTTTTTTTTTATTAGCATGTTGTTCCACTACTTATAAATCTAGGCAGCATTTGACGTATTAATTTGATTAAACCAGAACATGAAAGTAGTTTGTTGAATGAGACCTCAATTTTGCAAGGAACTCCATGTTGCTCTAAAGTAGAAACAGTTAAAAGGATAGTCATGCAAAATAGCAATGGCCTATATAGTTAGAAAACATCAAACTTTATCCTGTAATACAAGCCGCAAAACCACATACCACTCAGAGCCATGCTTTAAAGGAATAGGCCATCTTGAGAAAGTGAAGTGTTATCTAAGTGTTTTGTAATTATCTGATACGACTACAGAGCAGGCAGTTTTCTGGAAATTTAGAAGACATACCTTTGAAAACAGGACTCCTGCATTACTGCTCTGACCCTTCTTTCTCATTTCCCAGATGCATTTAAATCTATATGTATAAACAGCCATAAAGTCATGAGATGACCCAAGACACAAGTGAAAAGTATATGGGCTCCGATTCTAGAAGCATTTGTCTGCTCGTGTTCCCACAGATAACTGCCTTTATCTTTGGGGCAACTCACTGAACAAAGAGAAAGTGCCAACAAGAAAACTGTATTGTGTTACCAAAGGAAAAGGGGAAAGTGTTGCTGAACTTCTATGCTGTCCAGCTCTTATTCATCCTTCGCCACAACATCAAAGTGAGGTGGAAGCTCTTAATACTGCTGCAACTCTCCCAAATTGTATTTATTAGGTGTTTACTAGTACAGTACTCTTAAAACCCCAAAATTTAAAAAAATCCTGAACAACAAAATAAAAACCAAAATGGCCAACCATACAACCCCCACCCCCCAATATATTGCTGTAATTTGCATGTGAGTCAGCTGAGATGTGAAATAGTAATGCATTGAATTTGGACTATTTTAAGACACTGGAGAGTAACTGAGGCTTCTTGCTCACAGGCATGGAACACATGCATTTCACTTGAAATGTAAGAAGCTCAGGATGCTTCTAGTTATGGGGAAATACCAACTCCCATTGCTGAGCTTCAGAAAATGGAACTGGATTCTTTTTGTCCTTCTCATAAAAGATGTTAGAACATGAAATACTATTTTTAGTAGTTAGTTTAGTGCCAACTATGAACTTCTGCCTTGGTGGGAAAAAGAAGAGATGGGGGAAAAAAAGGATACTGGAGATATTGGAAGCAGAATTTACTTATAATAGTAAAAGAATTGGAGTAGAGGATCCTCATAAGAAGGAGAGTGAAATTACTTACTCTTGGGAGAAAACTGTATTAAAATGGAGCTAACTCTAGCAACCATTTCTCAAAAGTACCAGAAGCAAATCAAAACTTAGAACATACAGTAAATTTTTTCTCAGCTCCCACTAGGCAAAAAAGCAAGAAAAATCCACACACCCCCCTTTTTTTTTAAAAACACTTAGAAAGCCCCTGATAAGCTCATGCATGTTGCCCCATGTAACAAATGTGGAGTGGACAAAAAAAAAGGCCACCAAGTTGTGAAGGCATCAGCCTTCTCATCCATAGGCATCTATGGATTAGAAATGGGAGAAGTGGTTTCCTAAAAATAAAATGTATTATAAAGATAACAGGAGAAAATAGAGACATTTTTTTTTTCTCAGGGTTAAAAGTTGTAAAGCTTTAAAAAGTCCTATATGCAAATGACACATTCACACACTTCCAAAGCTGAGATTACATCCCCATAAGGTATGTCTGCTGAAAATTTTCAGTTGAAGGAAATTGACCTATTATGAAGAATACTCTGATACAGGAAGAATGAGAGGCTTGAGAATCCCCAAATGACACGAGTTTTCCAAGAACCTAAAGTTCCTGTCACCCTGCCCTGGCAACATAGATGAAAACAGGTTTTCTAAATCTCCTTAGCAGATGCCTGTTGGTGAAAGCATTTTGGAGGACTCTGTAGGAGTGAAGGAGAGGGAAGAGGTAGAAAGCTCTCTTAAATGCCTGGGCAATGCAAAAAGAGAGAAACTTAAAAATTTGGACTCATGTAACAATTTTTATGGATTCTGCTAAGGTTAGATATCCCCAATTGACTGATTTTATTCCCATTGACTACTTCGTTCAATCTAAGTCTTCAGTTTAGATATGACAACTATTTTTTAGGTTAAGATGAGAAAGGTAGAAGAGAGCCCCTGTGAGTCATTTTAGGCTGAAAACATACAGCCGTTGTTTGAATGTACACATCATAAAAAAGCACCTATCACCCCTGCTTATGTAAAAGCCCCTAAAGCGCTTCCTTTCCACTATTAGCACTTGCTGCTCAGTGACAACAAGGAAAGCAATTAAGATGTACACAGGAAGCTAAATGATTATTGGGAAAAAAAAGTCAGTAAAACACAGCAAAATTTTTATATAGCAAATGGATTGCTTTTAAGAGGGGGCAAATCTAGGTGTTGCTTTGAAAAATCTCTACAGTTTTCTCATTATTCCTTGTACAGGAAGGCAATGTAAGATGTCCCCTGTGAGCAGAAGCAATGTAGGTGTTTGATGCTGCTTAAATGTCAAATTCTGAGAAGTCATCCCCACTTCTTCTAAGTGTACCAGGAAGTTCATCTCCGTGAGTGACAACGGAGGGCTTCCAAAGAGAGTTGTGTTTCTGTCCCCTCTCACTGTATCAGCATAGCTCGTTTGTATAAAAGCATAAGCAAGAAGCAGAGAGGTTTGTTCATGTGAGAGAAGGCTGTGTCTGCACATGCACTGTGATTGCAGGCATTCAGTGAACACACAAAAAAGTATCAGCTAAGTTTCACTGATACTAGTAAGATTAGTAAGACATTAGTAAGAATTAGAAAGATGTTTCCTTCTTTCATTATATCCCATTTTCTGCACAATTCTCTAGAGGTTTTCTTTGTGCATGCTCTGTGCTTTGCCAGTGCCATTCATTTTCTCTGCTGTGCCCAGGTACTGTTTGTGGGCGCCTTTGGGCTGTGGTGATCTTCATTGTCCCTCTTCTCTTTACTGTTGCCCGGGGTCTCTCTTTTTTTTTTTTTTTTCCCCCTTCTTCCTCCCCCCGCCCCAAATGGCTTGACTTCTCTGGTCTAAAAAGGGGAGGTTTGGGTGCCAAAAGCAGGATGCAGGGCATCCCTGTGGGTGCAGAGCTTTGCCAGGTGCAGCTGTGAGGGCAGGCGAGGAGGAGGGAGCAGGGCCCTCACAGCAAGGTTCGTCAGAGCATCAGCTGTGGTGTTGAAGCGCAGCAGGGAGTGGACGGCAGGGCCGGTGCCGCACTCCTCGCTTATCCCACTGAGTCACAGTTCCCCCATCAGCACGGGGAGGTGAAGGAGTCATTTCCCCACCAACTCCCTCATGCCATGAGCAGTGTTTGTGTTGGCCCACCACATGACCCAGCTGCGCCACCTGCCTTCAGGGCTGGAAGCCTTCTGGCACCATCAGCTTTCCTGTGGTGGCCAAAGATCCATCGTGCCGCCTCAGGGCCTTCCCACCCCTGCAACCGCCTCGCTTCTGGACCTTTCTGCTGGCCAAGGCCTCATGGCAGGCAGGACAGTCAGGGTGTCACCGTCCTCCAGATCTGAGAGCCAGGGAAACGCACGTCCCCCCGGTGCAGTCCTGTGACTGTCCTCTCCCTTGACCATGGTCCGACATGTGGTAGAGGAGCAACAGAGGAGCAATGGAGGTGCAGAGCTTCACTCTGCTTCAGAGAAAGGCAAACTAGACTGGACCTACGTCCCTGGCTACATTTTAGTAATTATTTTTTAATTGGACTATCCCAGTTTTTACTAAGACAGTTCTCCCAGGCAAAAGGAAAACAAATCATACTAATTTGGCACATCCATTTGACAGCTTCTGTTAAGGCCTTACATTAACTTTAACCTTTTAACATCATTACACTGGGATTTGGAGAAGAGCACCCTCAAAACTTTGGCAGCAAAGGAAGAGTCAGGGCACTGAACAGGGAAAGCGATGCCCTGAGCATCAATACTGGCAGTTTCTCAAGTGCTAAACTGCTTTAGCAGCTGAAGCTTCTCCTCCAGGTACAAAGAAAGGCCTTCTTAATTTCAGTCTAGTAACTAATATTAGCTAAATTTTGAAACAGATGGCTGCCAAGGAAAGAAAATGCTTTTCACCTTCCCTTCTCTAATAGATTATAGGATCAAAAGAAGTAGAAGTCAGCAGACGGTGGTCATATTGGTTACTTCAGTTAATTAGCCACAGATAACACTTTCTTCACTTGAGAGCCCGGTTTGAAACCCAAACCCATTTTTCTGTAAGTTAATATTTAAGATAATGAAAAAGTTTTCTTCATTTAACGAAAGTTACAGCCAGCAGCCAAGCAGTTTCACACAAAATCATGAAGACTGAATTAATCAGTCATTAAATATCACCCTGTGGCAGGAAAAAAACCCACATGTAACAATAAAAATAAACAGTCCTCAAATTATTGGAAAATTCCTTAAATATGTATGTCCCTTGTTGTTAGCATTAACAGATACAGTCACATTTGTATTAAGCTGTAATTCAAAAGTGTTCAAAGATAACCCGCCATTACAAATTAACCTCTTTCAAATATCCAAGACAAAAATAATCGTAGTCAAGATGTTTTGCGTGCTTACTTAAAAATATGAGTGATCTGTGAATGAGAGGACTTTTAGTCCATGCAGTGCGCCACTGGTATGAAGATTTGGCAGTTTCTTAGCATTGCACCTCATTCCCCTCTAATCTCCTTTCAGAAGAAGGTACCCTGCGGCCCCTCTCCTTCACAACTTGGCCTGTTCTTTCATTTTGCCAAGGACAATAGCATTGCTCCATTTCTTCCCTGGCATCATTTCCGCTGCGCCC
>NW_009615515.1:6245-7349 GCF_000690535.1 Cariama cristata
TCAGTATCCCTCACAGTGTATATCTGAGTCTTGTAAAATATGAAATAGTATTGTTTTTAATTATAGTGGCAAGAACAGTAAATGTAGAGCTCAGCTTAGATATTAAGACTTCAAACTGTTCAAGGACTTTTTTCTGTTACAGCTCCACACAGATAATTAGTAACACACAAGTAAAATAAATTGTGAAAGTGTTCAAATCATTCCAAACTATCAGCAGAAACTGGGTTAAGTAAAGGCAGGCTATCCTCAGGCTGTCCTGCATAATAATATTTCTAGGAGGGAGTCCAGTTCTCCAGCCAGCAAGCATTACGTAGCTCCATTATATAGACATCTCATACTTAGTGCAGGCAAAATATATATGGAATTCCCTACAAACCATTGCTAAGAGAAAGGTAAACTATAGCAGATCTATCCTTCTCATTTTCTTGCCTTACTCCTAGAACAGAAAAGAAAAAAAAAAAAGAATGGTTTGGCCTCTGATCCACAGTGCTTTCTTACTGTCATAAGAGGCAGGACAGTAACAGCTAGTAAAGTTACTACTGACTAGTAACAGGAAAAAAATGGAAAAACAAAACAGAACAAAACAATACAATTTAACTTGACACTGTATTCAAAGAAATGGATCAGGGTGTAAATTAATTAGAAAGCAGAGTGATACTTCTTTCAGGAATATATAGGCATCATCTACTAAGGAGAAAAATGATTGAACTGGAAAACTAAGCAAGAGCAAGATCACTTTAGAAATCAGAGATTTTTGGCTGAGGTTAAAACATTCCTTTTTTTTTTTCCTTCCAAGATGTATTAACACTGTTTAGTTTAGAAGCAACAGTAGAATGGCAAGAAATTAAGATAGATATCATTTGAATTAAGGAAGTTCTGCATGGAAGATTATTATTACTGGCTAAGAAGGGGCAGATTTAGGCACAGTAAGCTCCTCAAGAAAATAATGGGAGTTCCTTTGCTTTGTACTATAATTAGGCATATGAGGTCATCTGTTACAACTCAGATGTATGGGCCTGTTATCAAGCATTAATGTTCAAACTATCAGTACCTGTTATGGTAGGGCTGATAGCATCAAATCTAATATGTGTCCTCACTGTCCAT
>NW_009615515.1:7380-24715 GCF_000690535.1 Cariama cristata
AATAAACAACTTTAATAAGGGGGTGAATATCAGTATGTTTAGCAATAGAGTAACAGCACCAATGTAACTCTGTGCTAGTAGTAAAACACACTTACAGTCCTTGATAATTGTTTTGTATAACTTGCTGTTCTTATCTCCTAGGTGGTTGTCTTAATTATTGAAATACGGTGCAAAAATGATACTGAAGCTCTTATACACATAGCGTACAATAAATTAATTATGAGGAGGATCATTGCTAAGAGGGAAAGTAAGTGTGACCTGGATGAATATAATTTAGGTGTTCAGTGCTGCAAGAAATGTGAACGTGGTGAGTATCATTATTAGACTGTGTTAAAAAGTCATTAAGGGTAGAAACTACAACATGTACAATTGCTTTCTGCTGGGATAGCTAAGCTGCATGCTGTGGTTTTCTGGATGCAATACTTGATTCTAGCTGTATCTTTCTCTATTACAGGACATCAGACACTTCAAAAGTATTTCTTGAGCTGAGTGCACCAATAACTTAGCACAGATAGTAGTTCTCACATAACGTGCTTGTCAGAAAAGAGCCAAGCATTAGCTATGCATCTTTGCAAAACGTTTAAAAAGTGCAAGCACAGGCTTTTGCCTACAAGGCTCCGTATATTCATGGGTTTTCTAACTTTGCATGCAGTTTTGTTTAGTGTGTTCTCCTTCAGTCCTAAATTGGAGGAAGAGGGGGGATAATCAGATCTTACGTATTCCCGAATAGCATATATGTATGTGTAAAGAATATGGATTCTTTCCATATTTGTAAATCAAAGTATTAGGGATTAAAAAGAGTCTGAAATAGGCCAGAGCTGATGGCTTCTGTCCAAAGGTATTATGAATCTTAATTTTTGTTTTTCTGTTTCTACAGGTTTTGTTAAAAAGATTGACTGCCCAACAGATACTAGCAAACACTGTGCTCCATGTGAAAATGGAAAGGAGTACATACATCATGTCAATGATGCGGACAAGTGCTTGAGATGCTCTTCATGTGATAGCATATTCGGTACGTCTATAGAAGTAGCAACTCTAACAATAACTTTATTGATACAGAATTTGACTGAAAAGTCTCTGCAATCCCCGAATAGTGGGTAGCACACAGATTAAAATGTTTTAGTGGTAGTACATAAAGGAATTTATGACAAAGTCATAAGTTTATTCTCCAGTTCCCTTTCATCAAGCATAAAGTAGGAGGAAGAACAAGCTATGTTGGTCCATTTTTTCTCCTTATATCTGCCTTTGCTCAGCCAAAGCACTCCTTGCAAAGCAGACCCTATACAAACTGGTTAGAGTCAAGGAAGAAAATCTATCTCTCTTCTTTGCCCTCTATTTAAAAGAAGAGGGGTGTTGCAAGATGCAGGGATGGGAGAATTCCCAATGGTCTCTTTCATAGTCTTTCAGACAGTTAATAATATTATTTAAAACTGCTGGAGCTGATAGAGTGATGTCTTTTATACCTTCAAGATGCTGTGTGGGATGTAGGGTCAAATTATGAGACTATGCCCTACTGGGTCAGGCCAGTGGTCCACCTACCCCAGTATTCTGTGTTCAGCAATGGAGATAGTAGATGATATTTAGCCAAAACACAAACCTGTCTGCTTTCTGTCGTCTGTTCCCTGCAAGCTCTACCAGCATCCACAATTGTGGGAAAGGACGTTAGAAGGTCCATCCCTACCTAGTCATTTTAGTTTCTATTTATGAGCCCTTTGCACATGAATCTGCTGGGGAACACCAGGTTCCGGAAATTCACTACCTGTTGCATAAATACTCATCATAGAGTTGTGGGTTTTTTAAATCCATTAAACTGATCTCCTACCAGTTCCACAAGGTGTCCTGTAATTCTGGTATACTTGGATTTAGGGCGTGATAGTTCTGCATTCCTCTTATCCAGAATTGAGTTTGGTGAGCAGAAAGACAGCTTTTAACTCCGATATGGTTATACTCAGATGACCTGCTGGAATATCAATCTTTACTGCTTTCCCCTTCCTGCAACACCTCCATATGCATAGAAAGTTTTCCTCTCATTAGCTACTATAATAAGCATTTTTGGAGGGGTAATGAAGTTGAGTAGTGCAAAACAATTCAGTATTTTGTACAGTGCCACAAAGGAAACTATTAGTTAAACTGAAGGGGAGAAAAGGATAATGGGATGACTAGTCACATTATCCCATGGACAATAATGTAGTTGAAGATAAGTCAGTAGAAAACATTAGGCAGAAGGAAAATTACCACTGCAGTTCCTTAAGAACCATTCTTAGGATCATTCATATTTGGTATTTCCATGAATGGCTTCAGCACTCTTTTCACAGTAAAGCTTAATCAAATTTTGAAAGATAACATGGTTTTGCATTACAGCAGGGCACTGAATATGATGACTCAAAAATTTACTTCTATTCCTATATGCCTATGAAAATAGCTCTCATAGTAGGTAGATACTTACAGTTAATTTTTAATGCAGAAATAATTTTTCATAGATGGAGATAGCTTCATCCTATACACTGAGGATAGGAGAAAGTTAATTCACTTGTTTTGATACTTAGGCAGGGAATATGTTAGCTAAAAAGAGAGAGGAATTCCTCACCATTGGAGGTCCTCAAGAAGAGGTAGAACTTGTCTGCCAATGAGAGTAAAGAACCTGTCTCTAACATCAAGTAGGGAAATGGGCTACACGATCTTTGGAGTTTCTTTTTGGGTTTACACTTATGAATGGGAAAATGAAGCTTACAACATCTGGCAGTGCCAAATGAGTCCTCTTCTAGCAAATACTTTATCGTGTGGTCAGTGTTTTGAGCTCTTGGGCAGCAGAGGTCTCTTTGCCATCTCCATATTTCCAGTACACCTGCAGCAGGGTTCCTTATAAAAGCTATGTTGTTCTTACAGTTAAGTCTCACTGGTGCCAGCAGTGGTAGAGCTAAAAGCACGCAAGTCTGAGGACAAGAGCTTGTGAGCAGAGGCCTGCTTTTAAGGCCCACTTTTTCAAACTAACAAACTTTAAGACATTTATTTTAGGTTTGGAGGTGGCAAAGAACTGTACTCCAGCACAGAACACAGAATGCACCTGTGCAAAGAACCATTTTTGCAATTCTACTGTACCATGTAGTCATTGCAATCCATGTACCACGTAAGTTTATGCCTTCATCATTAAATACGAAATTGTTAATATCGTATGTTGTCACTACTTTTTTTCTAGCCAGTTTCAATTCAGAGGCTAAGGTAATGTATAACCTGAGGGAAAAACATACTAGTTTTCCTTTGCACATACTAGTTTTCCTTTGCACTTAGCTTGTTGAGCTGACAGCTCACTCAACTTAACTTGCATCCATGCAGGCTTTTCAAAGGCACGCAGAAAAACTTGCATGCATCCACCAAGTCTGTATATACTTTTCAAAAAATATAATGAAAAGTATATACATTATACACTCCCATACCTTCCCATACCATTTTCATGCCTATAAAATTCCAAACTCCAACATCTTGATATATGAAATATTTAGTTGATAAAAAGTGTTAGAAGATTTTGATTTCTGTCTTGATAGAGTTTATAAACAGAGAAAATAAATCCCATAATAATTTTTGTTCATG
Organism: Cariama cristata; assembly: GCF_000690535.1. NCBI lineage: Eukaryota > Metazoa > Chordata > Aves > Cariamiformes > Cariamidae > Cariama > Cariama cristata. Next base: position 10,969 of record NW_009615515.1, read on the forward strand.
TTTTCTGCAGATGTGAAAGTGGCGTAATTGAAAGACAATGTACTTCGACTTCAGACACTGTGTGTGGAATGAAAGGTACCATTTTAAAACCTAAAACCTAAGGCAATTGTACTGTTCTACGCAATGGCCCATAGTGATTCCTGACAGCTAAGGGCATCATATCTACTGGACCCTGTACTGACCTATGGAGCATGATTGCTCTTTTCCCGTGATCACTGTGCAGATGTCGGAGCTATTACTCCTTTTCAGGGGTGACTCATGATAGCAAGACTTTAACAAGGAGGTAGCTTCTGCCACTTGGAGCCAAGAGAAAGGCTTTTATAATCTGACGCAATCCTGTTTAAAATTTACCGTGTTGCTGTACTGCATTTCTTGACTTGACTTTCATGTAACGTTTCCAATGTTTCAACAGAAACAGCCATGCCATCATGGGCCACTGCTTTGATAATTGTGTTAGTACTGCTACTACCAGCTGGAGCGATATTCTGGTGTAAGTGATTCCCTATTCTTTATTCCCATCATACTCTGGATAAGATACTCAGCTGCTTACTCAAATGTAATTTGGAGTCCAGAGGAGATATATTCTCTGTCCTTGATTTTTAAAATGCTTTTTGTTTCAGACAAGAGAAAACAGAAAGGTCTTACTGGCAAGGAGAATCTAGGTGAAGTAGTTCCCAAAACAGAGGCTTCTTATGTAAGTATTGGTGCTTAGATCACAAAAAACTCAGCTTCATGCAAGGAACTTTGTTCCATTTAAATTGCACTGGGAGTCCCCAAGCATATGCACACCTCTCTTCTATGGCATTATGAAGTAAATTTCACCATGAGGACTCTTTCAGGAGAAGTAAGAGAAACCCTGTATTATTTCTTCAGGATTTGTTGATATACTTCCTAAATTACATGACGAAGATCAAAACTTCATAAATCATCAGGACTCCACTGACCAAGGGTACCTGTCCCCATGCATACCTTTAGGCAATAGCAATTGTGAGGTGATCCCCCAAGCTTACCCTTGTCAAAAGAGGTCTGTCTGTGCGATCTGATTCCCTCGCTTATAAAACAGGGAAATCATGGAGAAAACTAAAAGAAAATTACAGAAGTGTCACGAAATGTGTTTATCCTCTTATACAAGGTTGGTGTTTTACAAAACTTATTTCTACTCATTTCTCTCTCGCTTCTCTTTTCAGGAGAATGTACCTCTCATATACACAGGTAAGAGACAAGTAATTTCTCAAAATTCAGTAGAAGAAAAAAAAAATACAGACATGTGAGTCCTACACTAAAAAAAGGGTATTTTTGTGTAGACTTTGCCACTGCCTAGAGCTGTCATTCTAGCACAGCAGTGAACACTTATTAAAGAAATTCCAGTTCATATTGTGCTTATAAAGGCATTTAGTGGTATCATGACAGTTTTACCTCAGGAGGCATTTCTGTTGTATAGGAAGCAATTACTAATTGACAACAGGTGAATTTCTGTTCTGCGTGTGGTACAGACACTAGGAGGCAGCAAGCTGGATTTCTAGAATCACGAACAGTGATGGAAATAGCCTAGTCCCACACCCAGCAGTGGGATCGCAGAAACACAAACCTATCTTATGTTCAAGGGCAAATCCACAATAGTAACACGCAATAGGAAAAGAACATAAACTCCAAGGCTGTATCACAACGAAAGAACCTGTCCTGTTCCAGTACCTTTCCCAACACTATTTTGACCAAAACAGGTACATAAGGGGTGACCAGACTTCAATGACAGAGAAGGACAGAATAGGTTACAGAGGGAACTGTGATTCTATTTCAAGTGGTAGGAAGCAATATGGATGCAACCCTAGATATTTGAATTACCTAGCATTTGGTAGGAACATGTAAAAGCAGACCCGCTATATATTGTAAAAAAATCACATATAAAACATACTGAGTCATGTATAACTTAAGCTTAATCTGTTTTGGATAGGAAAATTACCAAGTCTGAGCACAGGTGATAAAAAAACAGTAAGATACAAGTGCCAAGAGCATTAATTTCCTTTTATGCTTCTAGATGTTGACCTGAGCAGCCATGTTGCTGGTATCGTGGAGGAGATGACACTCCAAGAAGTCAAGACGTTTGTTCGTAATCACAAAGTACCAGAACCTGTCATAGATCAAACTGTTCGGGATTATTTTAGTGATACATCTGAACAGAAGATTAAACTGTTTCAAGTCTGGTATCAAAGACATGGCATAAAAGGAGCCTATGGAACCCTAATAAACAGCCTGAGAGAGTTTAAAATGTGCACTGCCGCTGATAAAATTGAGGAAAAACTGAAGGCAGCTGTTTCCAGCTGTCAGGAAGGGGGACAGTCTGATAATGATGACACTGAGCAAAGCAAGACCTGCACTCAGGAAGGTAGAAATTCTTACAATGATAGTGCTGAGCTAAGTAACACCTATTCTGGTAGTTTGGAAGAGACATAGCACAGAGTCACTTGAAAATTATTTCTGGCTGAATTAGTATTTTTCTAATAATAAGAAAGCTTTTAAATTCCATTTTCATTGACATTTCTGATTGATTCAAGGAAGTTATAATATGAACAAGGAATAATTATGATTTTTGTAGCAGTATCTTTCCTTTAAAAAAAGTTTTAGCTTTTTTTTTTTTTTTGGTTGTTAAGAACTGGGAGGAGAAGTTTTATGGCGTATTTAGTAAAAGATACAATATAAGAGTCCAGCTATAGGATTCACTACAAGAAGAAAGAAGAAGTAGTCATTGTTTGAAGAAAAGATTTAGTCTAAATGTATGGTCCTGCATTACTTAATCAATGCAATGTTTTCCTTACATTAAAATTGTGGGATATTGCATTTTTCAGAGTGAAAACACTGGTATTAAGAGTCTGTGCAGTGTACCAGGAAGAATACTTGAATAAAAACAAAGTTATGTAATATACACCTGATTAATTTTGAGTATAGGTGTTGCTGTGTAATTAAGTTCTACTCTGTTGTAAATTGGATTTCTCCCTTGTATAAAAGCACCTATGTGTGTGTACGGTTTTGTATATGTGTGTGTGTATTTATATGTCTGTATATATGTGGAAGTTTTCTATGCAAAAGCTCCCAGTGCTAAGTAAAAAGTATTACTTCCTTTCTTCTCTGCAACGATTGCAAGCCTTTTCTAATGTTGAAACCCTTCAAAGAAGCAGGAGCTGAAGCAGCACAGTAGAACCATGATTTTTGGAAGGCAACCTGCAGAAGCTATGAAGTCTTCATAAGCAAGTGTGCAACACTAGCTTTTCTAATGCAGGAGCTGATACTGAAAACATCATTGTCATTAAAAAGAAAATCCACATAGTGCATGACTTCAGTCTTTCCTTCTTATCGTGCAACCTATAGATGTCATTTTTACGTTTTCTTTTAGTCAGGTTAGTAAATGACAAAAAGGGAGATCACTCTCCTGAAAAAAAACACCTTACCTTCCTTCCATCGCAGGGGACTCAGCTCCTAAATTCAAAGAACCAGTAGTGCTGGCCACTTTGCAGCAAGGCCTTTCCCACTCACACACCCATTTATGCAAAGTCTCACAAAATCATTCAACAGAAGAGGAGACCTCAGTGAAAAGGTTTGATTTTTCCAGGTCATGCAGTAAGCAGGATGACTTTCTTCTTTGGCTGTACCATCAGTTCCCTAAAGAGTATCTCCAGCCAGTATCAAGACTCAACCAAAACATGAGGAGACCAGCCGTCCAGGCTGTCCCGGTGTGTGGGATAGGGCCCAATTGCTGCCACCTGGCCTCGGGGGTGTGGAAAGGGCAGGGCAGGTCTGGCAGCAGGGTGCCAGGTGCTGGGGATCAACCCCCCTGCCTGGGGTTGCTCCAAAATGACACTTCAGAGTAACAGAAGTGAGGTGCCTGGGAGGGCAGTGCACAGCCCTTGAAAACAGCTAGAAATCTGTGTATGGCATTAAGCAGGATGAAAGGCAAGGCAGGACTTAGATTAGCTTCAAAAACTTTAAGCCTTTCATAGACTTGACCCGTTGAAGGTCTGAAGGACACAGAGGATGTTTTGATGCTAAGCCCAGACCCAGTTTAGGTTGTACAGCAGTTCCCCCGGTCTCAAGCACCACATAGATGCTAAGCGCTCGGAAAAACCTTCCACCCTACTTGGGAGCCTCTTGCCTCTAACTTTTGTGCATTTGCTAAGTGTCTAATCAATCATCTTGCCACTGCTGTACTGCCAAAATCCCCACACTGTGCTGCTTTTCAAAGGAAAACTTCCAGGCTGCTGTAGCTGGGATGTTCAATGGCCATGCACCAGACTTGTGTACCTGTGGACTGATTAAGGCATAACATTGTATAAATGATGTGTGTCTGTGCTGCCTGTGTACAGATCTGACATGCTGTGACAGTGTGTTGCTCATTGGCACGTTTTGGCCAGGCTCCACATATAGAGGAGAATAAAGTGCCTGCCTTTTGAAAAGCAGAACGGCAGCGGTGTAGGCTGTGCCATTTCTCCCAGGCTGCAGTTATGTAGAAGCACAGCCAACAGGAAGGAAAGCAAGCTCCACGCTCTCACAAGCCCTAGTAGACAGGCTGCTCCCTGTACCATGTCGCACCCAGGAAGACATAAATGTAGCTTAAAGGTATGTTGGCATGTGCTTGACCTCACCTTTGGCTTTTCTTGGCTTCTGGCTTTCTCTCTCGGAGGCATCTGACCACTAGAAAAAAGGTTGTCCACCCCAGGGCTTCAATGGGTCAGTTAGTATAAATGATCTGAATTAGGCAGATCTTAAAATGGAGGCACCAAACCTCATAAATTTGTGGCAGTGAAATAGATTGAAAAATTTTTCTTTCATCACACTGGAATTCCCCAACCTCAGTACAAGGAGGATGGTTAAAAAAGAAAGTCCCTGAGCAATGAGTCATAGTCTCCTTAGGAGACATCTGCAAGGCTGAACCCAGATTACCATTAACTCTACTGGTTAGCATACATCATGATTTTTTTTCTTAACTCGAACACTGTGCATCAAATAAGAGGATTGATTATATTGTGCAGTTGGTTTTCCAAAGGAGTGCATATGTGTCTATGTTGCAGTCAGCAGTGCAGCGTATCTGATGAAGCTTGAAGTACCTGGACCAGGGACTGAAAGTGATTTAGTTCTGCTGACCCACAGTAACACACCCAGCTTTCCATTGCCTCCTGCTTCTGGCCTCATGTTCAAACTAGGGCTGCACAGGGAAACCATACCAAGCAGGTTTGGTAAGCACTGTTTCACCTTTTGCTCTCACCTTTCATTCTCAGAAGGAAAGTCCATGCAGAGTGTCATGCTGATAAGGAGGATGACTGCTGCCGCCTTAGCCGCTCGCTGAAAGACAGTTCCGGTATCTTTACTCTATGCTCTGCACTTTGCGCACTTGCACGACCAGCCTCTTTCTCCCAAATGACAAGGTTGTGTCATGAACAGTGTAAAATAACTCTTTTCTCAGCTTCAGGTAGGGGGGGAAAAATTAAAGCAACAGAATTACTTTGAAAACCAAAACTGCCCTGTTTTATGGAAAATCAGCATCAGAAAAGCAAGTGGAAAATGAAACAGAAACTTGCCCAGGGAATGACTTGGCACATTTTGAAAAGCAGATTACAAAGGGGAGGCTCCCTCTTCAGGAAGCCAAAACTTTGCAAAACACTCATATTTCTTATCTCACTAGAAAAACCAGAACAACTGTTATTTTAAAATAACAACAATAGAAGAACAGGAACATAGAAATAAAAGGCCAGAAGGATGATCTTACTTCAGTCCCCTGCAAATCGAAAGTAACCACACAAGCGCTGGGTCTGTTAAGAAATTCCACGGGTTGTTTTGCTGCACACACCCACCCCATCTGCTCACCCATGCTACAAACTGTAGAATAGTTCCTGCTGCCCTGCAAGCAAACCAAACACCTGCAAGAAGACAGAAACAAGATCACTATTACGATGTGGCACCAGAAGAAAGCAGAAGAGGTTCAAGACAGCTCCAGTATACAGGATTGCTACAATATGAAATAAGTTATTTTTCAAGTTATCCTGCAGGCTGCCATTCTTGAAAAGACATGACTGAGAAATGAAGTGCTGAGTACAAAGAGTCTGAAATGTTTCTGCACAGATGGCATGACAAGCATATTAAAGTGCGAGAGAGCCGTAGGCTTATTTCCTGTATGGAGGAGAGGAAAAGAAAACAATACAAACAAATTTGTGAGAAGAATAAAACCGTATTGGGAAAATCTTTGGAATTAGACAGTCCTCTCTTACAGTTTGTCAATACTTTGATTTTGGACTTGAAAGAGAAGCTCACATTCCTGCAACAAGAGGAAAAATGCCCACCATGTGTATCTAGCCTCTAGTACGGAGCTGCGGTTGAGAATTACCAGGACTGTGGGAACAATCACAAAACTTAATGTACAGTCAGAGTTTTCTGGATAGCTTTTTGGTGGTTTTAGTTCAAGTTCCTTTCCAAACTGAAAACAAGACTTTTAAGGCAGAGTGCTAGAGGGCCCTTTTCCCATAGCTTATTAAAGAGGTTTCTTGCTCCCCCAGTAGACCAGCAACTGTGACCAAGTACTATTTTCATAGCAGGCAACCTAGCAGGGAATCAGCAAAAAGTGTCTGTGGGCACAGGAATGCTGAAAAGAAAGTCCTGAACAAATGCAAGGGAGGACTCAGTGATGGAAAGCAATGGCAGGAGAGAGCCAAAGGTGCAGTCCTTGGAGAGACAGCACCCTCAGCCTCCTGTGCCCCAGGGGCACGCAGCACAGAGAGGTCACTGACCTTGCCTCCCATACATCTTCCCACAGTGGTGTCCACATGACTGGCTGTCTGCAGGAGAGGATAAATATACCTGTATGTGTATCATTGGGATATGAACAAGAAATGATGAGGCAGAAGTACCCAGTTTCATTTCCTGCATATTATAGTCACAAACTGCTCCAGGGGAAGTTCAGGCTAGAAATTAGGAGACATTTATTCACAGAAAAGGTCATTAGGCATTGGAATGGGCTGCCCAGGGAGGTGGTGGAGTCACCACCCCTGGAGGTGTTTGAGAAAAGACTGGGTGTGGCACTTAGTGCCATGGTCTAGCTGACATGGTGGTGTTAGGGCAAAGGTTGGACTTGATGATCCCAGAGGTCTCTTCCAACCTAATCAATTTTGTGATTCTGTGATTCATCCTACAGTCACTAATGGGATTGATACATTTTCCAGATTATCTATATCTGAATATTTATGTTCTCTTTTTTGGTCTTTTCCTGCTCCTGCCTCTATACTGTATGGAGATCCCTGTCTGGACATAGCTCTGGGATAGATGAAGCTGCAGGGAACATTTTACAACACTCCTGAAATTGCTCTGATGCATAGTCAGGCCTCTGGCAAGCCAGCCTCATCCCTGCTGGGGCTGGTTGTGCCCCAGCACCTCCGCTCTTCTGGGTGGGGGCCGCAGCTGTCACTGCAGTGCACAGGGAAGGATGGCTGTGATCTGGGCTGATCTCAAAGGCTCTTGAGGTTCCAGGTTTGTCTCTAAGGCATGAGGATAACACCTATTCCTGTACTTTGGGGGACAGGGGGCAACTAAGTTTATACCACACAGTGCCCCCTCACTTAACCAAGAATGTATACTGGTCACTAAATAGTTCAGTATTTTTGAACCTCTCGATCAAATGTCTTCAGATTTAAATTCCTTTAACTTATTTAAAATTTAAACAACCACCCTGGGTGGTGGTGCTTGTTTTGGGGGGAGAAGGGCAGAAACAGCCAGAGCCTGCCCCACTGTTCACAGAAAGCATGCACCAAGGCCTGCAGACCGTCCTTCCCCGCCCCTGCTCAGCAGGTGGCAGCCTGTGTCCACGCAGTCCCACGCGTGTCCCCTCCTCCCGGTCCCCGCGCACACCCCTGGGCTGGCTTGGCAAGGAGGGACAGCCGGGAAGAGCTCCCTCCCTGCCGCCCCCTCTCCCCTTGCTCCTTCCCAGGCTCTCGGGCTGGCTCGCTCTCTGGGGAATGAATTATTCTCATGGGGAAAGGGCATTTTATAAATGAGCTCGCACACGAAGCAAGCAGCAGACTGGCTATGACAAGGGAACAAAGGCTTGCCCTGGCAGAGCTGAGCCTGCCATAGCCAGTTCCAATGCCAATTTTATATGTGATCCCTCAAGTCGTGTTCCACGACTTAAAATGACACCTACAATGTCATAAAATGTTGTGTGAGCTTTTGTACTGCTCCTCAGATTTGAGGATGAGCACAGCCTGACTCCCTTCGACTAGCCCTAGGATTAAGTGGCTCAAGAAAGTCCCACGCTGCAGTGCCAAACTCGGCTGCAGCGCAGCCGATGACTTGGCATCATCGGTTTTAAGTTTAATACCACATGGAAAAAACTGTGTCATAACAAAACATGCGAGCTGCAAACAGAACACTCTGAAATCTGGAATTGGCACTCTTACTCAAGTACGTGCAACATTACCTGTGCCAACATGAATGTGCATTACAGTAAAGTTTTAATAAATGTTCACATATAAAATAAAACTGTTGAGAGTTAGACATTCACTTGATAGTTACTTATGCAGCTGCCAAGATACCAAAGAAAGGTAGGCATTAGCAGTGGCTGAGAAAGTCCAGGAAAGACAGGATGGCTGTCCTGAAATTTGGCCCTCTGCAGGGTAGCCTTTGTATCACCATAATCAAATTAAAAAGCAAAGGGTGAAGATGAGGGAGGAGAAGGGGTGGGTGGTGACAGTTTAGAGGCTTTCTGGAGGAACTGGCTTACGAATAATACCCTTAATTGCTACAACATGCTATTGTAAATAGTCTTGTCTTCTTTCTTTTCCAGGCTCATAAGCTAGCCTATCATTTTAAATAACTATACATTAAATGCAGTTTTGACTTCTGTTCTAGCTATAGAAACATTGGGAATAACCACCTCAGGAAGGTTGCTGCCAAGATTTTTCATCTTACAAAATCTATGGCTGTTGCTTCTATCAGAAAAACTGGAACGAGTATTAGTGCTTCAAATATATAATCCTGTACCATGAGACATCAGAGTTTGCAAAGTACTCCATGTATTATGCTTTTTGTTAGCTCTTTTTATGTATCTTCAGCAAACAGCAAATCAGCAACTAGCTGAGCAAGGTACACAGCTCCTTTACTGAGATGTCTTTCCTGAGAAAGCATCTTCTTGTAGGAGCTTTATTCAGATCTCCCTACAGCACTCAAAAGTCTTTAGGCATGCTGGTGTAAGGAACTTTCAGAGAGCAGCATGTAAAGACGGTATAAGGAAAATAATGAGAAATGTTACTCAGTGCAACTTAAACACTAATAGGTTACGTGTGTGTGGGGGTACTCCTATTCACCCTTTAGGGAGCCTGGGTTGAGTGGTTTGTTTTTTGAACAGTTACACTAACAGCTGCTTCCAATGATTCCTGAGCTGTGGCCCCATTGCAAGGTACCTGGGGCTCAATGCCTATGGACTGGAGAACAGAGTTATATTTACCTCATGACCCAGGGAATATGCACCGTAGGGGAAAGCCAATGCGATGTGTAGAAAATTCGTGGGGTTACTTATCCTCTCATAATTGCCTGCCTTTACAACTGTTAAGACGCTATTAACCTGCTGTCAGTGCAATTTTTTAGGCTCTCTTCTTATTTGTAAATGAAAACAGATGAGTAAATTCATGAGCTGGAATTTGGGGGCTGGACACAAGATAAGAGCTCTGCTCTATGTAAGGGCTGGAGTCAAACAGTCTTTCAGAGACCAGCTTCTTCCTCCAAAGTCATTCCTACGTACATCACAATAAAAATGCACAGATCCTTCAGGAAATGCAGTTTTCAACATCCCCTAACTCATCCAAGTCAAAACCAACTAGTAACAGAATATGCAAAAGCATTTCTCAGAAAGAAATACTGTTTTCCTACTTTGTTCTCTCAGCTGTGGACCTATTCCAAAGAAAGATAGTAATGTATTCGTTTTTTACTTAAATGGAGGAAATGATTCTTCCAAATGCAACTGAAAATATTGTTGGTCAAATTAAATCAATACATTATGTTTGGACAGAAACCAGGTCCAGAAAATTTCAGTAAAGAAAATAGTGTTAGAAGCTGTAAGTAGTTCAAAATACGACTTCAAGTGAAATCCTGCTCTACTTGGATTCAAGTTAGCAATTGGGATCAAAGAGAGAAACTATTATCACTAGAAAGCAAGAATTTTTCTTTTCTAGGCAGCATTCCACCTAAGCATCTAATCAGTCATCAGCTTATACTGACTACTTAACAAATCTAAGGCAGACTTACAGACAGCTTTAGTATAGATAAGTCTATAGAGGAGTCCATGACAGAGCCAAAAAGCAAAGCAGACTTTCAAAATCTAAAAATACTAGAACAGCTTTCTTGGAGCATGACTTAAAATGGGATGATGCCTATCTCTTTGGTGTCTTGCCACAGTATCAAACACAGAAATGTAAGTCAGATGTTTTTCCTCGTTCTTCCACTCTAACCCCATACTAATTGGTGCAGTAGATGTCAACATTCACATGAGATGTGGCAGAACCTGGCTGGAATCCCCAGCTCTGCTCTGAAGCAGAAAATTGCATGCAAGTCATCCACCTCCCAGAAGCACGAGCCTCAGCTATTTGAGGACCTCTCTTTCCTGATCACTCTTGTTGAAGCTGTTCCACTATGTGTAATTAAATATTCATTGCTGTGTAAGTTTGAAATTGATTCTCTCTGTTCCAGGGGATGCCTAAACTATTAGGTTATTCATGTTAGTTATCTAGTGGACCACATGCAGCAGGAAAGGCAGCCAAGGAATTGTTCAGTTTGTGAACCCAGCTAATGCACAGGGGCTCAGCACTGAGAACTCACTTGTAGACCCTGGCATCTACTGAGGTATTAGATACCTAAATTCTTCTGTGGGTTAGATTGCAGGAGGTAGCAAAAGCAAGTAACATGCTGTGAAGGCAGTGTTACGCTATAAAGTTTTTTACTTTGTCACACTATACTGTCCTTTGGGATTTTGTTTTGCTTTGTTCTTTTTTCCTTATAAGGTATCTGGGACTTTCTTCTTTGACAACACAGTACTGTTTATGATATTAAACAGGAAATTAGGTCTTCTAGCTAAGATGAAACCCAAGAATTTTTCCTGTTGAACAATGGACTCCAGAGAGAGTTCCTATTTAAAAAGAACGGGCTGGAAATTCCAGCCACCTTAAAATAGATGCACACAGTCCTTCTGCTTTAAAAGCTACTGCTTTCTTTCTGACACTTGTAAGACTAGAGGGACTTCAAAAGGTCATTTACTCCAGCCCTTTGTCCTGAGGCAGGATTAATAAAATGTTTTTGTCCTGTCTCAGAGATGGAGACTCCAAAACTCTCTAGGTAATTCATACTGATGTTTCACTATCTTTACTCTTAAAAAGTTTGTCTTAATATCAAAATAAACCCTTGGTGTACTTTCAGTCCTCTACATCTTGCCATACCCATTATGACATGGGGAAGAGATTGTTCCATTCCTTTTTATGACAGCCTTTTACATATTTGAACATCATTATCATGCTTCCTGCCTCATCTTCTTTGCTCCTTTAGGCTACACAGCACCAGTTTGTTCAGCCTTTCATTGAAGGGCACAACTTTGGCACAATGACAAACACACAAAAGAACATTTTTTCTGCTTTTCTGCATGATCACATTAGCATGATTAAGTCTGCTAATTCAGCTACCCTTGAATTTCCCTTTGGTTATCTATCTTTGAAACTTGCTAATTAGTCCCTGAAGTAGGAGTGTATTTTTAGATGCATACATTTCTGTGTACATTGCAATCAAGAATTAAACAAGTAGAGACTTCTGGCTCTCCCTCATGTGGCAGTATGTATGCTTAGGGGTATATAATGTCTAAACCAGGATTCTTTTTGAAAATCTTCTGCTCAAAAAATTTCAACCTAATTCTGCTAAATCTCCTGTATTCATTACCACCTCAGCAAAGGACAGAATTTATGCAGTTAGTGCTTCAGTTCCACAAACAGTTGGCAACAAGATAACAGCTGAAATGAATTTCCTCGGCCCCTAACCAGGCACCTTTTGGAAGTATGAAGGTATTTTACACATGAACAAGTTTGCTGTCACAACCAGCCCTTGGCGTATTCAGGCTCTTTTTCATCCTCTAAATACTGCTCTGTGAGAAGCCCCATGGAGTTGGGCTCTGTACAAAATTGTTGGGTATTAAAACGCTTTGGATTTCATTTCCAGGGGAAATGTTGCTTTCATCAGGATGAAGTCTGTATTCACCTAGTTTAGATATATGAGCTAAAAGAGCTCTGTGCATCTGTTTCCTTTATTTTGCCGTCATGCCAAGAGTCTGCTGAGGAATTCTCTCCTTCCTGCCTCATCCTTTTTGTAACAAGGCCACAAATATGCAGTTTGTTTCTTTAAATGGATGCCTTTTTCTGTTACTGTGTCAGGTCCTAAATGCATTTCTTAACTTCTATGGGATCATTAAATCACTGGAAATGTTAGGAGTTATGACCAAAATTACAAGAACAAGACATTAACATTTTGTGCTAACCAGAGTCTTTAACCCCTGCCCCTTGCTGTGATAACTTTGCTGCTTTACCCATTTTCTGAATATTTAGTTACAAGATACAGCCAGATCATTACCAGAAAAATTAATGTAATTGTGATTTGTCTAAAATCAGTTCTTTCCTGGAATTAGTTGTTAAAATGTAATTTCAATGTAACTCTTATGCTCTTTGTGACTGCAGCTCTTTCTGAATCACTGTAATGACTTTCTGAATCATAATAATTAATCAGCTCCTTCTCCACTGTTGGGAGATTGCAGGCAGTCAAAAAAAGGTGCCAACTCATTCTTTTAAGACATAACTCTTGGCATGCCCTACCTCAGCTGCTGTCCCCACAGGGTAGCCAACACACCATGCTCCACCATATATCATTACTCTGCTGGCAACAGTGTGGCGACAGTAATAATAAAGAGGGGGAAGAACAAATAAAATAAATAGAAATATCTTTAGATTCAAAATTAAAGTTTTCTCTTGAAGATCAGCAACAAATGGTCAACCTCCTAGGAAAGAACCCCTTCCCTAAACACACAAATTCAGGCATTGTCATTTAAAGCAGGTTCCAGGATGTGTGTAGATAGGAACTCCAGCAAGAACACTACTCTGTGCCAGAGGAAACTCTTTTTAAAATGCCTTATCGCTAAAATAAAATCTTAATCTAAATCAGATAATTGGATATCGATAATACTAAACACATTAAACTAAGCAAGGTAAACATGTACTTCTATCCCTAATTCAAAGGCATCACTTTGTATATAAATATATTCTAAATGGGTTATAAGCACACATGCAATAATCTAGATCAACAAAATAAAGAAGGCAGCTACTGGGAAACAGGCATCATGTACCCTAAATCTCACATATCCATGTGTAATGCATGCCATCCATTACTGGTGGGATTCCTTTCATATCAGGGCTTTGTCAGCATTGTCGGCGTATTGATCACACAACTAAGACCCTACAGTTGTAATTATTTTGTGGTCTGTCTCTGCCCTGAAGAAGACCAGTTGTCAGATGACACTGGTGAACCAGTTTGTTCCAAGTATAACTTTGAATTCCAAACAATTTTTGGAGCTTGAACCTAGGCAGGGATCTATTCTGTCATTTGGATCTACATCCTTAGAGGTGCTACATGACTCACCAGCTTGGAGGGAAGCTCTGTGATCCAATCTGGGCACTGGCTCCTTTGGCACCTT
>NW_009615515.1:24746-53985 GCF_000690535.1 Cariama cristata
AGTCAGCCTTGCTGCATTCTGATGAATTGAGAAGTAGAAGAAAAAGAAATATGGAAAATGTTTAACAGAAAGCCCATTTGAATGTAAATAAAGCAAACAGCATGTGCCACAGCAACAGAAAAATATTTGGAAGAACACAGTGCTAGAGGGCTGCCAGTGGTTACACAGCTAAAACACTTCCAGGATCTGGCACATCAGTCACAATGTTTATAATAAGCCAAAACACAGTCCGATTCAGCAAAACAGTCAAGCGCTGAATGTGACCAACATGTAAAAAGTCATTCTGAGGATTCACTGGTGTGTTGCAGTTTTAGATATCATAGTGTTTGACAGAAGTTCATCTCAGCGGCTTCTCTGCACTCCCACTAACCTGCCAAAGCTCTACATTTGTAGCAGCATTTAAACATCCATGTTAAAATATGCAGAGCACTACTGTAAATGCGCTGAAACTGTAGACATAGATGTCTCATATTTTGTCCTTTACATGCAATCACTTTATGTGGCCACAGTGATACAGATGTCTGGAACACAAGTAACACATGTCAAAATTAATTTTCTGCTTCTAGAAATCTGTTTTTCTTTTTGCATCTGCACATCTGTTACTTTTAGTTATGCCAGATAACAAAAAGCCGGGCCACCTCCAAAATGAAAGCAACAAAGATGGTGATGCACCACAAATGCAAACACCTCCGTTGGTACTACAATGCCAACCTAATGCCTTCCCGCCTCTCCCTGGGATTAGCAGCAGCTAATTAGCAGCTGCCTGGTGATGGCCAGGCAGAGAGAGAGCAGGTTTTTCTCTGGCGTTCAAGCTTGCATTATCATAGAACAGATATAGGATAGACTGTAGGGAGACAATCCCAATAATTAGGAAGAACTGTAAATACATGGTACAGACCCAGCTAGAAATCAGAGCTGATTACATACGGGATGCAAGCAGGAACCTAAGATGATGCAGGAAAGGACCTGGCCAGAAACCAGGCTGAGAAAGAGGCAGATACAGGAGAGAGGAGTCCTAACAATTCCCAAAATGGGCCTGTATTTTCATGGGAACACAAACTGCTATTGCTTGTGGACTGGAAGTGCTGACTAAACAGAACCAGGAGTTTGTGCAGGCACCACACTACAACCCGACCCCAGTCCAGCATCCCAAATTCACTCATGGACATTATCCAACTTTGCCTTAACATCAGAGCCAGACAACAGCAATTCGACCTCTCTGGGAAAGTCTCCTGTATGTCTACACCACTATCATCCCCAAGGTGAGTACAAGGATTGCCTTGAGCATCATGTTGTTTGGCTCCTTATAGCTAAGTGACAGATTTCAGGATCTTAAGGCCTTGCTCATCAGTGCACTGGGCAAGTATCCAGAGCACTACTTTAACTGCAGATACCATCAGGCTTACTCTGCAATAAGGTGGACTTTTCAGCATCCTAAACATGGCAGCACTACAAACACCAGTCTCATTACACTTTAGTATGTCCTAGGGAGGTTCGACTTGGAGTGCCAAGAGGGTGAAGAGAAGTAGTTATGCTGCCAGGAGGAGTTAGAGACAAGTGAATCATCCGGATAGTGAAGCAGGTCTGGGATCAGAGCCTGGCAACTTTGAGATGTGGCAGAAAATTGCAGATATTGCTGGAGACTCCATGTGCTGGTATCTGATCCATGGGAATATGAAGGCTGTATGAGAAGAAAAGCGTAAGTAAGCAGGTAAATAATTAAAAAAAAAAAAAAAAAGGCAACTGTAAATTAAAGGAAGAAAGTAAGGGATGCTACTGAAGCACAAAACAAATCAGGTCTTATGGCTGCCTGTATGTTCGGTTGTCATTATTTCTGCCTTGGCCTGACCAATGTCAGTATAAGGTGTTTCCCATGCCATTGCTATAGGCAATGCAGCCAAACGCAGCTAATTTTGGATATCTAGCTATAAGAATGTGCTTCCTTGTTTACAATAGGCACTAAATCAAGCCTAAGCTTATTGGAAGGAAGGGTCCCTTGGAAATTAATAGATTGAATTTTCCTCACATTTAGATGGCTGGCATAACTCATTCATTTCAATAGAATTACTTCTAATTTCTACCAGGGTAAGTTAGAGTGGAATTGTGACAGGATGATGTCTCCTTACCACAGGACTCAAACTAGATCTTCCAGACAGCTGGTAGTACCTAATGGCTGCCCGCGACATTATGTAATGGCTGCAGAAACTTTCAGTTCCATTCATGTGTGGAAAGAGTAAAAATAGAGAACTGAAGAAGACTCTGGTTTTGAGAAGTGTAGGAAAAAGCCCAAACCAAGGGCTACAGTGTGTTGCATCATGGTGAATCACAGGAAGAGAACTTATTACCTAATATAGAAGGAGAAAGGAAAAGGAAATGTAATACATACAGGTTTGATACTTAATGAGATGTTGACCCGAAATAATTCCAAGACCTAAATTTAAATAGAAAGGTATATTTGGGTTTTGCATTTATCAATTGGATAAAAGTCAATATTCAGTTTTCTCATTTTTAAGTTTAAAAAAAAAAAGAAATGACATAAAGATTTTACTGTCTTTCAGAAAGCTAGACTGTTTAAACAGCTGCAGCCATACCACTTCAAGTGGAAGATAAAACTTCTGTATAACAAACAATGTGACAGTGGCACCGCATAGGCTACAGCTGCAAAAATTTGGTTTTCCTTTTTCATTGTTATATGAAGGTGTCAAAAATAATAGACAAACTGCATATGTGGCCACATGTCTTTCTCCCTATCCTTCACCTACCTATTCTTAAACCTCAGGCTATCTCTTTTCTTGGGTTGAACTTAAATTTCTGTCACATCCTCTAGCATCCCCAGTGTTGAGGACAGAAAAACATCTAAGCTGTTTTGGTCGATGTTACTTAAGGGTCATCAGTTCAGTTGTACCTTAAAGCCCACAAAGTCCTATGCTAGCCTTGTGTCTTTTCCTTAAGGTGCAGCTGTCTAGTCCTCAGTTTCCTTGCCACACCTCTCCTGGGGGAGCGGGATCAATGGCCCTGTACATCACTGCGTAGCACAGCAGTGCCCAGCCGGTTCCCTTAGCCCCCTCCAGTAAGCCATGTACGCAGCTCTCCTTCGTCACATAACTGCACCAGCTGCACTTGGAGCAGCACAGCCTATTTCTGCAAGAACAGTGGGTCTGCTGCTGTTGCACAAAAGTGGATTTGTTGCAAACACAGACAGAGACTGGGTGTGCAATGCTCCTTGAAAGCACTGGAGCTGCTGTTCAGGCATGGTGCAGCCCCTCAGTGAAGCGTGTGCATTCTCAGGGAGGACACCAGGAAGGAACAGGCTGCCACTGCCAGAATAATTGGTGCAAGCTACTGCCAGCCACCTTCTTCCTCAGGAGTAACCTGAGAGCACACAGGGACTGAGCCAAAGAATTGTTCTGGCAACACAAATAATGAACCTGGCCACCTTGAGCTCCTCGGCTCCTCCTATCTGATATATGCCCATCTTTTTCTATCTTGGAAACCACCATGTGCAGTTCAGGATGACAGACAAGGAGACTGTTCCCAGCTTTGTTCCCACAACCTGCTAATATATACCTGGGGCAAACAGGAAGAAGAATGTTGGATGCTTTGCCTGGTCTTGAGGGTACCTGCTTCTCACCTGGCAGCAGTGCATCCTTGCCAAAGACTGTGTTCTGCACAGAAACTTTCCACTGATCCTGCAAGACTTCCCCTGGAAGAAGAGGAATTTTATCAGGTAGAAGTATATTTTCTACCAAGCCCACAGCTTTTCTCTCCTAGTTAGCAGAAGGGATCAGAAGTCCTGCCTTTCAGGACACATGGCTTCCAGCGCTTGGTTCCTCCCATGGCATCCACCCTTACCAAGGGAAATAGCCCAGATTTCAAGCACCTTTGTGGAGCATTTCTAGATGTTTGCTCTTCCACTGTGACAGCCTCGTGTGCCTCTTTCCTCTCTCCCCCCAGGGAAAGGCAGTGACTCTCTGTGCCTGGCAAATTTACCATGACATATGCCACTAATGCATCTCCCAAAAAACACTCCACAAAAAAGAGCTTATTCCCAGCACTGTTGTCCAGAGGGAGTCTGCTGGAGAAGAAACAATAGGCTGTTTCCACAATGTCATAACTATCTTGTTTCCTGCCTTCTCAGTAAAGCAGTCTTGAGAGGTCTGCACTAAGTGGGAGCAACAAGGCTAACAGCAGTGAGATGAAATGAAGGACAGGATATGTCTGTGGAGCAGCTGAACTTGATGGCATCAGCTGAAATAGGGACAGAGCAAGCATGCTGGAAATAGAGATGGGGAGAAAATGAGTTGAGTAAACAACAAAAGAAGATGACTGATTGTGTTATGTTTCTGTGGCAGTAGCTAACAGAGATGCTGTAGAAATTATTAGGCCACTGCAAAAAGGAGTATCAGCTATACCCCTTGATGGGGCAATTCTAGAACATGTAGGCTGCTCTGCCATCCTGACAAAAGGCTCTGGGATGCTGTGTGTTCTTGTTTTGCCAACAAGATGCAGACTGTTCACCCATTAAGCATTATACATTAAGCTTCCATCATTATTTCATGACAGGGGAAGATACGGATCTCAGCCTAAGCTCCTGCACTGCTCACCTGACCCAACAGCACATCTTCCTTTTCCTTAAAAAGATGCAAAAAGGATCTTCCCCCTCTGCCCCTTAAAAACAAAACTCTAACCAGAGCTAGCTAAGTCCCTCCATAGTCCCACTCCACCACTTCACACTTCCCCTCCAGAGCTGGGTTTACAATTGTCTGTGTGTTCTGCAGCGCTGGTAGCACAGCCTCTTCCGCCCCCAGATATTCCACTTGATGTGACTGAAAAGGACAGAGAAGTAAGACGTCATGCATGGAATCAGCGTGTGAAGGTCTCGTGTGCTGCCTCTTCCCCTGAACTTGACATGATGTACTGGCCGCAGTTTCCAGGAGTGTTTACATGGAAGTGGTTAGGTTTTGTCTGGCTGCTTGCTTGTAATTTGCTTGTTCTGTTTGTCTGTTTTCTCCACTCTGAATTCTCATCCTAAGCAAAAGTTTTATTGCAGTGGTGTGCAGATCTTTTTCTGACCACTATAAAACCATGCACAAGCTGCATCTCTTTCCTCCCTAGTCTGAGCTCTCTTGAAGCCAGGTGCAAATACAAACATTAACACACTGCAGCAGAGCGTCATCTCAACATTACAGGAAGTTATTTTTTGTTTTGCTTTGGTTTTTTTTTAAACTGACCTTGCATAAGGCCATTCAAAATCAGAGAACATTGCTTCATTTCCTTCCATGACATGCTAAGCAAGACTTCTTCTTTCATCTTCTTGCAGGGTGTGCCAGCTCCCTGTCCCCGGGTGCCATAGACCCAGAGATGCCCCCAGAGCCCCTGGCATGGCAAGCCCTGCACAAGACTGCTCACCGTGAAGGCGCTGGGCACCAGCCTGGCACTGCCGTACCCACACAGGTCTGGTTCCGTGACTCAGCAAGGAGCTGCCAACAAAACCCTGCACCACAGATGCCATTTCCTCCAAGTACCTCTAGCTTTCCTTACACTTCAGGCTGGAATTGTCCTCCCACCAGAAACTGGGGTACCGACACCTCCCCGAGGATCATATACAGCCGCTGCGTGCCTCAAAGCACAGCTTTTCCCCTCACTGACCCAGAGGGTCTGTGCCTGCCAATTGGGCAGTGGACCTACATCTGTACATACAGAATGTGGAAGAGCAAAACTATGTAGACATCACTGGAAAAAAAAAAAATCATACTTAGTGATTACAAAAGTAATTACTTATATGCAAATTTTACTCTCATTTGTAGTTTGAGCCCACAGTGAAATCACTAAGACTTTCCCAGCAATCAACAGCAGAAGTAAGCCCAAAACCAATTCAAAGTTTTCAAAATTCAGAAGAATCTAAATTCCCAGCTGGTTAAATGGGAAAAGCTCTGCTGAATTCAGTACAGTCACACTGATGCATGAGAAAACTTGCTGCCCATATTACTTAAACCTGTGGGCTGGTACTTATCTAAATCATCGGAATCTAAATGTAAATTTTCTGTCTGGCCACTGCTGAGAACATTCTAGTTCTTAACACTACAATGAACAGATCAAACCCAGTGATCCCTACAAAAGCTGCAATGAGCAGTCACGGGGGCTTGGGACTTCACATTGCAGAGCTGTTTTCCTATCTCAGAGACTCTCTTAAGAACAATTTTTGGTGGCATATTAACATCACAATTTTTCTTTGTTGATTCATGTAGCAATTAATCTTCTGTGCTGTTTTTTTCTCTCATATGAAACTCATATAGGGTAAGAACAGTCCCCGAGGGGGGAAAATAAACCAAACAATAAAAACCCCAAACATAATCCTTGTTGCAAAGTTAGTACCATCTGAAATTATGCGTCTGCTTACTGTTAATAGGGAAACTCTTAGAACATTTGGTCAAAGGTCAGGAAGCGGCAGGGGCTACTTAGGAACTTTGCCATAGCAAATTAATAGATTCAAATGGAAATATGTCTGGAAAAATATGTTTTCTATCTCAAATAAAATCACCTGATCAGGAAGTCTCATTAGAAACAAAAGTATTCTACACCCTGAAACAAACAGCCAGGCAAGTCTGATCTTGTACACGCTAACTATAAGCAAAAATAAAACCTTTTTAGTGAAGAATCATTGTTTTAATAGAATGCCTTAAATTTTACTAATTTTCACACAATATTCAAAAGCCTGTGCAAGAGAAATTTTCATCTTCCCTACCTTGCCAAAAGACAAAAAAAATTCCCCAGTTTTGCATTGGTGAGGATTCCCTCAGCGCTGACTCCTTGGAGCACAGCTATAGGGTCGGGAGGTCCATTTGTACAGCAGACAATACAATGAAATGCCCAGGTTTTATTCTGAACAATAAATCAGTCACCACTTACATAAACATCCAATTCTACTGAATTACAGCCAAGTCTCCTCCAGCTCACAGAACATGAATGGGCCTTACACAGCCCACAGCTCACTGAGCCTGAAGTTTTGTATTGCATACCCGAGAGGCACAGCCCAGAACTTTACCTTTAGACCTTCCTGAAGCTATTGTGCAGCCAGGATCATTTAAGAGTTGCAAATGCTAGTGCCAGTAACAGGGTGCCTATAGTTGACAGGCTCCTTAATTTTTAATCTTGCACACTTTTCTTTTGAAAATTTTGTCTCAGCGAGTTGCTCTGGACATACCATTCAAATTATAAAAAGGGCCACAAGTATTTTTCTTCAAAGATGCCCTTAATGCTGTCTAACTTAGCTGGCAACAACATCAATAATGTTATGTAAGGGTGATACAGCTGCCTATTTGCCAACAGAATATTCATTAAGCATTACCTATTGTTCTGACACCAAATGGTGAAACTTCTCCTCAATTTCTATTCAGCCTTTCTGAAGGGAATGTGCCTGTGGTCTTGGCAGGTGCTCTGTGTGCTGTTCCTCATCCATGGAGATCTCCATGGATCTGCTGTGCATATAAATGCACATTTATAAGACAAGGAGCTATAGATGGTATGGCAGAGAAGCAAACAGATACTAAGAAAAGCTACTCAAAAAAATTCATGGAATGGGAAATAATCTCTACATATCATATTGCCTTTTCAGTTACCGCCATCAGAAAACTTTTTCTCAGTGTTTCATTTTTACTAATATCTCACACATGCACAATAAGCAACACAGAGGATTCGAACCAGTTATGAAGAGAAGCCAGCAGAGTCCCTGTGGATTCAGAGTTGTCCCCCAGGGCTAGACTAGAGTTATATAAAAGGATGAAGTCTGGCTTCTTCTACTCTACCCAAATTAAATCCAGCCAAATACCAGCAATAGGCTCTTTAATCTCAAAGAAAAAGATCAAGAGATAAGAGAACAGACGTTCAGAATGACCGTGCTTACGCTGCTCACAAAGGGATCTATCCTGTGGCTGTATTCCCAAGGCAAGGGCTTCTGGGGATGGAGAAATTCCATGGAGTGACCTTTAGCTTCTTGATTCCTGGAAAGAGATAGAGGGAAAAGTCAGCAGACTTCTGACACGAACGTTCCCTCCTCTTTATAGCAACAAAGATTTAAGGGTTCCTGCTCTCCGGCAGATGAGAGCTCCTCAGTGCTTGGAGGCCTCCTCAGAAGCAGAAAGGCAGAATACGCTGTGCCACTTGCATGGCCAGGGCAGCTGCTCCGGCAGCCCGTAGCTGCGACCTACCCAAGAGGGTTATGGCAAGGACTACTTAGCGATTGCCACCAGTAGGCAGCTCACAAATGCCTCTGTCTGCTTCAGTGGAGGAAGCTATCCAAAGCAGCTTTACACAGACTAGAGAATTCCCCTGCATCACTTCCTCCGCTCCACTCTGCCTCCCTTTCCTCCCATCAAGGAGCAGTAAAACCAAGGTTTTACTGGTTCAACAGAAAGGTTTATGTGATCACTCTGCTGGTGTATGGCAGTTTGTCTGTCTTTCATGCTGTTGCCTCCTTTTCCCAGTGGCTTTATACTCTCTGACCAATTTCAAACAAATCTGACAATAGGATACCAGCCAAAGAAAAGGTATTCTCCAGGTTGCAGAAAAACAGACAAGGAGAAAGGGAGATTTTATAATGAAGAAAGGGCTACAGTGTGGGTGCCACTTAGATTAGACATTGGGAAATCCAGGCGCAAGCCATGACCTCACAAGACCAGTATGCTGTTAACTCTGCTGTTTGTGCAACACTTTGACAGTCATGCCTGCAGGAGCATTCAGCCCTTTGGCTATCTACCTGCGGAAAGTGAGTACGTCATCAGTATAGGAAGTCAAAATCAGTTGTTAACTGCATGGTGTTTTCACACCTGGGGAAACTTGCTGTCTTTAAGATTGTTATGCCACCATCAGATTTGCTTGAAAGTGGCCAAAGGCTGCGTAGGAAGCTGTTGGGAAAAGGGAGCAAGTAGATAGCAGACAACTGTACTAGTCACTAATGTAATTCTGTTTAGACAAAGATTACCAAAATATAACAAAAGTAATTGGTAACAAGTAAAGCTACTTCTACAAGAAGTGTTTACTTATGAAGCAACTTCTGTAAACACAGAGCTTTCTCAGAATCTGAATATAATGAAGATCACAAAATTTTCAGGGCAGCACAAGTTTCTTATGCAAGCAGAAGATTGTTTAAGAGTTCTCTGTTTTAAACATGACAGCATTAGGGAAAAGTCATACATTGTATGAGAAATCTTGGATTGCACTCTGTCGAAAACTTCTGTTTGCTCTGCCATTCAGCCACTAATCAAACATATAATCAGCTCTTTTGTGCCTGTAAGTAAGCCTATGTGAAGGAGAAAGGTTATTATAATGATTTAGTAAAAACAGAGAAGCAGTGTGGTTATCCACCACCACGTCATGGTCATTCCAGCATCTGTAGGAAAATTCATATTATGTTTTTTTACACAAGGCTTTGGTAGCAATAGTGCCTTAAAGCAGTCCTGCTCAGGCCTGTCAGCCACTTACTCCTGGCACACTGGCCCCCACCACCATGCCAGACCATATCAAGGAACAGATTTGACTTTTTAAAAAAATAAACTAAAGATAACCCTTTTTCTTTCTCACCAGAGTTGTTTTTCCAGGGCAGACCAACTTCCTGAGGCAGCTTGCAGGATAGCTGGGCAAATGCTTGCAGCAATGCTCCTGAAAGAGAAGCAACGTGCCACAGGTGCCTGGCGTCTGGAGTGGGAGCAAGAACGTCTTTGCTGATACAACATTCAGGACTTCTTGCTGTAAAACCACAGCCTCGGGCTCTGGCTTGACTATATGCAAAGACCAGTTGTGGCCTTCTATTGCCAGACTGGGCATGCCACTAGCAGATCAAACAAACTGTTGACCCTTCCAGGAACACTCCAACATCTCCAAAAAGTTTTGCCGGTTTGCAGTTGTGCCCCCAAGATTTATGGTAGCAGA
This sequence comes from Cariama cristata, assembly GCF_000690535.1. Taxonomy (NCBI): domain Eukaryota; kingdom Metazoa; phylum Chordata; class Aves; order Cariamiformes; family Cariamidae; genus Cariama; species Cariama cristata. The sequence goes on from NW_009615515.1 coordinate 34,674, forward strand.
TGCTGCCCGTGTGAGCAGGCACTATCCTGCATGTATTTCCATCAACCCATTCTTTCCCTCTGGTTCATTCTGCTTTTCTTTAAACATGGGTTTATGCCCTGTGTTTTCGATTTCAATTTTTCACCCAATTTCTAGTTGTTTACAGCCAGATCTTGACCTCAGATTTCTTCTTCAACTGTGACTTTATGAGTTACTTGCCCCAGGCCGTCTCCAGTCCCTGGTTTTGTGTCCAGCATGTCATCTGACAGCATAATATCGGCACCAAGCCAGAACCTCTCCCTCTGCACTGCAAAGGTTTATCCTTCTGCTGGATCTCACCCTACACCACGAGCCCCACACAGGAACCCAGCGGAGCCAAGAGACCTGTTAGCACTGTGGCAGGACACCTCTGGGTGTCTGGGGACCTCAGCAACATGTAGTGTCACACAGGTGGGTCAGCGTGTGCTCCAAAGGGGGCTGGCAGAGAGCAGAGCCCAAGGTGGAGTTGGGGTGCAGGGCAGCCTGGGATGCCAGGGATGGCTGCACATAGGGGAAGGCATCTTCCCCATACTCCTGGGGGCTTATCCACATCCTGAGTGGGATCATATGTCCTGAAGAGGCCTCAAGGACTTCACAGCAGAATCTCAGAGCTTTCCTGCACTCAGGGATAGTTTGTCTACCTAGGAGGAGGAAGAAGGATTTATGGGGAAAACTGGGAAGGAGGGAGGGAGAAATCCCTCACAGATAAACACAGGGCTTTTGGGAGTCAGAACAACCTCAGTTTCCCAGTAACTCCAGGAGATTACACTCCTGGAGTATAAGCAGTGTAAGCTGCTACCTGGCTACTAAAACGCTTGTCCTTCCCACCTATTTATGTTTCTCATTACTTTCTAGCTTTACAGCTGCAAACAGCTCACGCAGAGCGCTGCTGCTCACCTCTCCTAGCCTGCTCTGGCCCGTGCCTCTCTGCCTCTGTGCCTGCTCAGCCTCTGCAGCAGGGCCACAACCTCCATGACAACCCCCAGCCCCACCTCTCACCATGCAGCCTGCCTCCTTGCCACATGTACTCCTCTAGTTGCATGCTACTGGTTTCCACTGCCACCTTTTTTGGGAAGAGATGTAGACACAGCACTGGCACAGCCCCAGCAATAGTGTACTGAGCAGTAGTTTCTGACAAGGGTGCAGTATATACCAGGACAGCAGGCTTCCTCATTAACCCTCTGGGGGACTTGTCCCTTTTCATGTGGCCTGGACCCATCTGCTCTTGTCTTGGGCAAATCCTGACATGGATGGGTGCTGTATAAGGCTAGCCTGCAAAAGGACACTTGTGGAACCTTCTTTCTCCATTGCATCTGACTCCCCTACTCCTTGGATCCCATTTTATCAGTCCATCCTGCTCACACATGAGGTCCAGGCCAAGGATCACAGTACCACTACAGCGACAATGAAATCCATGCATGTTGCACAAACGCAGCATTCACTTTTGCCCAAACATACTCTGCACAGGATCAGCACTGCCTAGGACTGTTCAGTAAATGCCAACCACCTCAAAAGATGGCCCAAGCAGAGAACTGCAGCACTTTGAACAAATTAGTAGAATGAAGAGCCAATGGGGAGAAAACGACAGGTTTTATTTTCTCACTTCAGGAGTCCTGACATCCTCAGCCAAAGCTGGAGGACCACTAGTGGCTAATCTACAGCCTCAGAGCCCAGGTACACAGAATTGACTGAAAGCCACACTCTCAGACCATGACATGGATTGAATCATTCTGTGGCTGCCATGAATCAGAGCCACATGACAAGTGCCCTGAGGTCTTGCACACAAGCATTGAATGGGAGCAGCATGGGGCAAGACAATGTTGAAGGATGTGTGAGATGTAGTGTAGCGACAAGATCTCTGGAGCTGTCACCTCTTCACCTCTCCAAAACCTGTACTTATCTCTGCTCCATGGGTCCAGCACACACTTTAACACAACAAGATCCATGATCTGGTGGACCAACAGCAGGCTGCAAGATATACCTTGCGTCTGAGCATCAGCAAGACTCCATCTATGATTTAATCCAGCACTCTGCAATCTTTCTATATTGCATACAGCCTAATACTGAAGGAAGCCAATGGCCAGCAACATATTTTGCTCTGCACAGAGGCTGGCAGAAGTTTAGGCAAGTCAAGATCCATGCTGCAAGGGTTGCTGCCACATTCCTTGGTAGTTCTTGGTAGGAGGCTAAAGGGGAACACTACTTTCACAATGACAGGTTGTAAATAACGACTAGCTTTGACAGTGCTTAGAAAAGCTACTTCCTGAGACAGTAACTGGAGAAACAGAAGGCTGAACCACTAAGAAAACTTCCCCAAAATCCCCACAAGGGAACAGACTATACACCAGAAGTGTGTGAGACAACACATCCCTGACTCAGGCCAGCATAAAATCATCATTGTCATATGATCATACTTAGTGGGACAAAGGGAGTTGGATCCAACTTCAACCACGCCTTAAACTGTCTCAAAACTTTTCAGTTGGCAGATCTGCCATGCACACGTTACAAGTGTTCGTAAGAGCACATCCTCACTGATCTCTGGACTTCCACATGGTATGCAGATCCTGCCACATCTTCTTCCAGCTACCCTTTCTCAACTTTGGCAAGCCAATCAAGCATTCAATAAGCATTCCGGTTAGCCCTCCAGGAACAGGTTTGCAGATCAGATCTTGGGCTTTTTATGCTGATTCAACCTGCATTAACAGGGAGGAATTCCAAAAGGGAATGCCTGGGTTTGCCAGGAAAGCTGCTATAGGCATCAGTATAGTCACTGTCCTTCTACTGTGACACTTCTGCCCTTCACACATGCCTCTCAAAGCCATGGAACCTCACAAACAGGATGTTGCTGGTTGGTGTCCTATCTTGATCAAGTAAAAGGGCTTGTTCTTCTACCTCAGCCAATTTTGGAAAGGTACTTGTATTGTTTCCATTCTCTGATACAACACAGCAAAGCAGACGGATGACCAACCCCTGGTATTTAATTAATTAATTGGTCAGTATGTCTCCTAAGCTTGTTACTGGAGTACTACCACAGCATCTTTACCCATCTTCTGCCCTAGTTTCATTTTGCAATGCAGACAATGGTGGTTTGTGGTACTTGCCCCAAAATTAATCTTTTATCTTTTTATATAATTTTGGGGCAATGAGAGGATCTAGGTAGGGAGCACAGATAGTGAAAATGTATTCCACCTGTTATGCTTCATTATGGCATTCGAGTACCAAGCCCACAGAGATATTTAAATAAACACCAAATTACTATTTAGCTACCAAACATCTAAGTGAATTCAGTGAAGGTCTAGGTGCCTAAGTTCCTCTGTGTGTCTCAGTTAAACTTTTTGAGACAGACCAAACTTATTATTTTACCAAAAAATAGAAGAATAAGGCTGCAAAATTATGTGATAGGGGAGAACAAGAAGGAAAGGCAATAAGAGCAGAAAAAGGGTAAAATTTATAACTAACTATTCTTATGAAAGTAAAGAAAGATAACTTAAACTGTGACACATGAATCTAAAAGAAATATTGGGATTGTTAAGTCAAGAACATAAAAGTTCAGAAATTGTCAGTTTGGCCCATCTGCATGTGGGCAGTGGGCTCTGCCATCCTTGCTGTTCAAGCACATAAACCAGCACTGACCTGCATGTCAGGGAATTTCCAGCATATCCCAGGGCACCAGTTATCCACAAGGCTAACCAGGGTCCACTGCTTACCCTTTGGGTAGGCTGGAAAATACACTAGAGGAAGCAGGTAGTTGCTGTCATGAGGCCATGTCCCAGCTTATCAGTTCCCTAAAAAGATGGATGAGGAAAACCTCACTGTTGGATAAACCTTAAACCTGAAGTCACCTTAAACCAACAGTGAACTCAGGTCAGACTAAAGATAAAATGCAGATAAAAGAGCATTTGTTCATCACATCCAAGATAGATAAAACTCTGCAGATTTTACAGAAATTACTAAGGGAATCAGAAAACTCTTGTTCTGATATCCAGATGATTTGTTTTTTAAATGGGATTAAAGTATATTGCCCTTGACTGAGACCAGATGCGACCCAACCAGTTCAGGATGATTGCTAGTTTGGGGTGACTGTTCCCCACAATCTTTAAAACATGCTGTACCATACTCTGAGTCTGTTTCATGACATAAGCTCCACACCATACTTTTCACAAACAGGTGAAAAACACCCAGGCTCTCTCAGGATGCACTGAGACACATTTCAGAGACAGAGAGTGTTAAAAAAGTAAAAAAGGCAGGCATGTTTTCTCTTCTTCCCACTGACCACAGCCTTAATGTCTCTTCATCTCACTCCTGTGTCTTTTCCCTCCCCACCATCTGGTCTAGCTCTTGACTCTTCAGCAATAAAATCAAGCACAGGGAACTGGCTCGCAGTCCCTTGCCCTTATGAGTCAGAAAGGACGGAGCAAGAGACCTTCAGAAAGTTTTTATCTTCTGTTTTAAGAAGCCAGTGCTGAGCTACTTGTCAGTGGCCCAAATGTGGGATATTTTTCATTAGAACAGTAACATGCTTGTTACAGATTCAAAGGTCACCCTCTGCTGATATTTGAGGCCCTGGTCTGAGGCACAAGGGCAAGAAATCACCTGAAAGAAGGTATCATCAGAATAGTTTCAGCATTGCAAACAAACTCATTCTCAATCCCTAATGTAAACTTATCCCTTTTGTTTGTCTATTATGGGAATTAATCCACCGTCTTTAACTATTCTCAGTTTATCCTCCTAATCTTAAGGAATGATTGACTAATGGGAGCAGATTTTGTGCAATAACTTTCATGAGGGATTGGCTCAGGATTTTTATGTTTTAAGGTTTATACCAAAAGCAAAGCTGTCCATTTTGCAGTGTTGCATAGTTTGGCAAGAGATCATGTATCCCATGTAAAGCTGTGAGCAAAGTGTACAGGATTTTGGATGTAGTTTCTGACAAGGTTCTTGATGTCCTTAGTTAATAGTATGTCATGCCTATTTGCACAGATATGTGTATATATTCTTGCTGAAGGACAATTGCTTTTGGTGTGTGGTCTGCAGAGGTGAACTACTGGAGTTTGGCTTCAGTGCAAGCTGCAAAATCTTTATGTCACAAAGCAACTATGACAGTAAATGGTCAACTACACAGTCCTTTTTGACATCAAAGTGTAGAACCCCTAATAATTTTCTCAAAAGAAATCTGAAGACATTTCCAGCTTTCAGCAGAGACAGTTTACAGTAATTAATAAGAGGAAGGTCAGACAGACTACACTTGACACTGCTGGGAACTGGCAGATGTTTTTGAGAAAAAACAAAAAAGGTCATTTAAAAAAAGCAGCTGAAAGATTCCCATTTCTTTACTACATTGGTAATAAAATGAGGTTTCAGAAACAGTCACAAAAGAGAACAGGGAATGTCCCAATGTTTTAGGACTTGTTGTCCATCTACATCCCTGTTCGTATTTAAAAGCAAATATATATTATGTAACAGGAGACAGTTATAATATATATCATTAGCCAGCAGCGCATTTCTAGCAACTGAGTAAGAGATTATAAATGCAGAGAAATAGCACAAGAAACCTGCAAAATCCATCCAGTAGAGAAAGTAACTTAAATTCACAAGAGACCATTGTTTCAATCTTTCCACATTATACCAAATCTGTTTGCCTAGATCACATTAGCACTCACGTTAACACAGTCGGGCTGTCTTCCAGCCCACTTGAGGTTTCCTTATCTGAAATGGAACTACTAACTTTCCTGGTTTACTAGTATTCCTATTTATAGTTTACATGTGTTTTCCTTTTACATAGAGGCATAGAATGAGCAGTTCACCAGGAACTGAACTGAAAGTGCCCAGAGGATAAAAGGAGGGGGTTAAACACATAGACACAGTAGGGAGTGGGAGTTCAATCACAGGTTAACAGTGGAGGTTAACAGTGAGCTACTAATCGGGCAGAAAGATGCCCCACACAACATACAACAGATCTGTGCCGCTGGCCCCAACCAACCACAAGCTTCTGTTTTTTCCCAGGACTGTCCAGAATTAAGCAAGAGGAGAATGCTGTTAATATATACCTGCTAACACTCCCTGTTTTAAAGCAGAATCATGAATCCATATGGATCCTAATGGATGTCTCTGAACCAAAAACGCTCTTTCTGATGATGATGATGACTGAAAACCCTCCTGATAATCATCTTCCAATCTTTCATGATCTTTACCCTCATACATTTTCCTAATACATTTCCCTAACGTCTAGCCAAATCTTCCTTTGTTGCAGTTGAAACTCACTATTTCTATTCTACTTACAGTAGGTATAGAGAAAAAAACCCCACCTATTGCTTCTGTCTTTGAACCAGCCCTTTATGCATTTGAAGTCCATTATGTCTCCCCTTAGTCTTCCTTTTTGATTAAGCAACTTCAGAGTGCAAATTTTTCCCATCTTTCCTCATAGATCATGTACCCTAAAAGACTCTTTATTGCTGTTCCTCTTCTCTGAATTATCTCCAATCTGTCTACATCCTTCTAAAGCCATGCTACTCCAGCTAGACATAGTGCTGCAGCTAACATTTTGTTAATGTCAAGTGGAAAACCTTGATGCATCCTGCAAGGTAAACTTTTTGTTTACATGACCCAGGATTTGTCATTTGCAGAGTAGCAGCATTGTTGATGTGTTCTCGTGTTTTCACCCACTCAGTCCTTTTTCTGCCACTTAACTACTTGTTCCCCACCAAAACCTGTGACAGACTGCTTGATTTGTTTTTAAATCACATCCTATTTTTATCAGACCATTTCTTGAATTTGTTGTGATCATTTTGAATTCTACTGTCCTTCAATTTACTGAAAATATTATCAGACACAACACATGCTCATGAAGCACCTGATTCTTCTACTTTACCCATCCTATACTAGATTAATCTATATCAAGTTTCCCTGATTTGCTTATCTGAAGAGCATCAAAAGTCTCAGTAAAATCACAAACATCTGAAACCTACTCCTTCCTCCATGCTCACAAGGCCAGTTACACAAAGTCTTAGAAGAGAAATAGACTGATCTGCTTAGAAATAGTTTCATAATTTGCTATGACTTGAATTTAAACTAAGCTGATGAGTCTTATTCTTCAGTTCTTCTTTCCTACATTCCTTCTCACTGATGCAGAGAAAATACAAAAAGAGGGTCTGAGCAGTGGATACAAGTGTGTACTCAGCTCAGCTTGGAAGAATTTTGCAGATGAAGTCACTGAAGTCAGCAGTATACAAGGAGATACCAGAAACAAAATTATTATAGAATTAAATGTAACACTATGATCAGTTTACTGCAGCAACACGGGATCTACTGGAAGTTCTGAAACTTCACGGGTAAACAGAAAATAGCTAATGTTCAAAAGGAAATAGTAGAAAGCTTCATGAAAGCGCATGAAAATTGTTAGCACAATGTGGAAAATGTTTCTAAACTATAGTCTAGAAGCAGGTTTAACAATTGGAGGACATCCTGTCATTTCCAGGAAAAGAGAAAAGCCTACTTTATCTCATTTACATATTCCTGGCAAGAAAAAATAAAATCATATTCCCAAACTTGTTTTTAATTGAAATAGCCTGAAAATTCTGAGTGGATACTCTTGAAAAAAAGGAGTAAGTGCCTTTCTTAAACAAGAAAATTATTGGCTAATTATGCCTCTTCTGAAAAGTGATTTTAGTGGGCTGAATAGGATCTCTTTCAACTACCTTTAAAAGTGCTTCAGTCATTACAGTTAAGTATGCCGATGACACAGGGTTTTTTTTCACACAGAAAAACCTCCTGTATCTTCCTACTATTATGACAATGGAATATTTCCATTTTCACCCATTAGATCTCATGAAATCATTGCAGTTAATCAGTTAAAAGATCAGTTAATATATGGATAGAATCAGTGAAGTTGGAGTGAACCTCTGGAGGTCATCTACTCCAGCCCCCTGCTTAGGGCAGGGCCAGCTTCAAACCCAGATCAAGTTGCTCAGGGCCTTGTCCAGTCAAGTTCTGAAAATCTCTGGTTCATATTATTATTCCAGTAGTTATCCACCATGAAAGTCCTTCCTGAGGAGTGCTGGTGCAATTTGCCATGTCAGATGGCTTTACCATGCATACTGCATGTGGTACAGACACAGTCCTCTCACACTAGATGCGGCCAAAGTCAATGACTGCAGCATCAGCACTATTTACCAGGTACTTTTTATATTTTATTCAAATAGGTACTCCTAAAAGAAGTTCTACCAGCACATATGACATGAGCTGAAATGGTTAAGTAGCAACCAATTAATTTGAGGAGTTTCTTCTCCTGTAACTTCTTTGTGTTTATAGAATCACCTACAAAAACCTTCCAAACGGTATTAGAACTACAGTTTTCACACATATTTATGGTACTATTTAGTGAAGAAAGAAGCCTTTTGGGGACTAATATAGAACAGGGAAGGTGGGATTTGGCATCAGCAAGCTATTTGAAAAGCTTTGCAATTTTTTTATAATGAGAAAGGAGAATTTGCCTGCCAAATAACCATGCTGCACGGAGCTACGCAGTGCCCATGGGAGGCACAGATAAGTTCTGGAGCACCTCACTAGTGGAATGGAAAGCATGAATGTCTCTGAATGCTGACAAAAGTACACATAGGAGTGCAAAACGTTTATATTTCACTTAGTGAAAGTGTACAGGCCTACTTAAGTTTCAACAACCTGATGTCAGCTAGTAGAAAGTCTGTTACAAGGGAGGTCTTCAGTCATGACACTGCTGGAGGAAAGTGTGGATAGATAACTATTCTCATTAGCAAAATTTCCATTCACCTATTCAGCTTCAAGAAACGGGATTCCCTTATAAATTTGGAGGAATGGTCCCACATTCTTTCCCATGTGTTCGGGCATGCAGATTGGCATAAGGCTCAGAGCTCTTGGATTTAATTTCTTTCAATTATCTCTTCTCTGTTGATCCCTGTGCAGGAGGGAGAACCTGATATTTGAGGAAAACTTGCAGTTTTATGTACACGTCACTTAAAAAAACCCCAATCATTAATTGAAACACACTTCATCTAATCTTACCACTATTTTCAGACAACTTGTTTCATCCACTACAGATTCATAGCAAAAAAGAAACCCTCCAAATAAATTAAAATAAATTAAACAGAAAGTTGCAGAACTAATTTCAACATTCAAAAATCATGATTTTAATTTAGACTCCTTTGAGAAACAATCCTATTATTAATATATTTCATCCCTGTTTCATTCTGTTACCATTTTACATGTTTAAAAAAAAACACCCTGAAAATAAAACGTGTAATCTACCATAACGTAAATAATCTGACAGAAGTGTTTCCTGGGAGAAAAAGAAGAGTTGCAGCCTGCTTCAGCTAGTCCAAACACCACTTTCAGCCCTGCTAATTTTTCCTTTTATATCCAAAAATCCATATGTTCTCACCATGGAACACCCCTGCCATTACTGAAACCAAAAATATATCTATGCAATGCAATGAAGCAGCCAACTAGGCTTACCATGACCCAGCTTCTTCTAAAGAGTAAAATGAACCAGCTGATCCTGCTTCCAGCCATCCATGCCTGCTTTTTGCTCTTGCTGTTCCCAGGAGCCCAGTTAGACGGATGTGCACTGGAAGCCTTGAACTGAGTTCTCTCCCTCTTTGCCAGTGCTTACTGACTGAGAAAATATCCCTTCTTTCCACATTCATAGCATAATCGTTACCAGTGTCGCAATCATGTTACTCTTCAGTTTGTATTTGTGGAGAGACAGACTCTACATTGAACTCCATATTTTTTTTGCCAGGCAATGGTTCACAGTCAATGCTGCAGACAATCATACACAGATACAAGAACTACTAAAGCCTAGATCAAGGTGATAGTTATGCTCATGTTATATGACTTGAGGCTAGCTCTAGAGCAATTCCAGAAAGATTTTGTATAATTACATCAGGTGGTCTTGTTTGGCCCCCATTTATCTCATCTACTATTAAAGTGATGTTATGTGACTAATATCAAAGAAGAGAGTTCAGGATTATTCCTAAAAATTTCCTAGAAATGCCCCAGCATTGCCTGCCATATAGATACGTGTTTTGCAACATGAATAATGGGTTTAGTGCAAACTACCTAAAGAAGCAATATGGAAATGAAGCATCAATCTTAAGATCACTCAAAGTTTTTGGCTACTCTGGGCCTGGCCAGCTCAGGTGGAAGACAGACATGGGCAGAAAGTCTTTGACCATTTGGACCTACCCAACTGAAGCAAGATGCCTGTAGGGACAACCTAATGACGGGAGAAATCCTGTTTTTCTGGGAAACTGCTCTGAAGGGTAGAAGAGGAGTTAGAGCAGACTAAGGAAAAAAAAAACCACCAATATAGTATTAGTTTCCTGGTTAAAACTTGTAAGATTATATGCATTTTAGCTGCAGAACTTGAGAGAAGAGGAATAGAGAAAGACCTGAAGGCTTAATGCTAGATGCAAAATCTGACACCTGAGAAGTGGTTTGAGCTCTTGAAAGTAAGTGTCAGATGCACATATACTGAATAGTCCAACTAAGGAAATGTTAGATTACTAATACTTCACATAAGGAAACATCTCATTAATAACTTTATGAGAATAAAGACTTACCCTGACTACAAAAGATAACTCTCTGTACATTTCAGTTGCTCAGCTCTCACCAAAAAGGAAACCTTTAATAGTTTAACAAAGGCATGAACACTGAAAGAGACAACTTAATGACTCACCAAACATGTTGAGATCCCAAAGAGAAGGGTATATCCCTAGAGGAAACATCTGGACAGATCAAGGGCTTTTTACCTTAATTGGTTCTGCAAAACATAATCTTTCAAGCCTAGCTTCTTCCCGTAAGTAGAAAAAATCTTCTTAGTGGAAGACTAATTTTCACAAGAACTATTGGCTTATATTTATTTTCTTCACCAAATATAAACTATGTATTACAGTATGTGAGCGATATGGAGAACTTGTCAGAGATAAACATATGCCAAGGAAACGTCTTTGTTTGTCTTCATTATCAGAATTACTTAATCTTAAAAACAAAGGGTGCTGGGCTTTGTACAGTGAAAATTGAAACCATATTAATCTTATTTTCTAAATCTCAAGAGTTACTTCCCAAATTGCTCTGTCTCAGCTCAGACTTGGTAACATTTAATAAGTGGTGGAAGAAACAGCTGGGAGCATGATGAATCTTTGAAGACTACAAATGAAGAAAATGCACACAAATTTCTCTGACTTCATAGTGCTCACTTCTCAAACGAAATTTAATTTGACACTGACTGTCCCCAAATGTTTTTTATACTAAGCTGGCCACTCTGCAAGGATTTTCTGTGATTAGATTCCCCTTATTTTGCTGTTTCTCACAAAAGAACCATAACATTTTGGTTGTCCCTGCTGACTTGGAGCACCAGGAGATGTCCACTGCTCTCAGAGTGGAACTGGTTGGTACATCAGGAGAGCATACGCACTACCTTTCTGGTCATATCAATGAGTATCACTATGAAAAAAAAACCCCACTTTATTCTTGCTCTTAACTTGCTCAATAAATGGCACCATGGATTTTCAGCACACTGTAATGAACACCTGACATTTCTCAGATGCCCTGCAAGCTGATACCAATGTAGACCAATTCTCTTAAAATACCTCCCTGGCTCTCCCTTCTCACTTCTGACTTTGCCCTGTAACTTGCTTTGAGAGGGAGAATAACCACTCAAAAGACCACTTCAAACTTTAAACCACTCATCTTTACAGTATACAGTGGAAAGGCATACATTCAAATGAGTAGGAGAAAGTTGGAAATGAAGCAACTGTTCTAATGAGTTGGAAACTATGGGTTATTGAACCATATAACAAAAGAACAACATTTCTGAAAAAGCAGCTTTGAAATACACAGATGGAGTTCACATGTGGAGTTGGCTATAACTTCCCCAAGCACTTGCTGTGCTTTGGGGAAAGCTTCATCATAGAAATAGGAACTTAAATGGTATTTAGTAAGTTAAAATGTTTAGTCACAACATAGATCACTATTTCATGCAGGACTTGCTGAAAAATATTATGTTCATTTACAATCCTTATATTTTCTAATTTAAATAAAGGCATCCAATTTGTCAGTAAACATTGCCGTTATAGGAAAATGCAGTTAAGTTTAGCTTTTCCTGTATTTACATAACAGCCTGTCCACTGAGACTTATTATTGTTATTGGCTTGCCTGAAACCATTAATAGCATAAATCTTCTCCTACTTAAAAATCATGTATTAGTCTTGAACACACTCATCGTTCTTGCAATAACACTATCACCAGAGAGCCAATATAAAGAAAATGAGCTTCCAAAATGGGACTGCAAGGACCACAAGAAAATATAAACAAGATTTTGCATCATCAAATAAAATTAAGTAACATTGTAGGAGACTTTTGTTAATCAGACAATGTTATAGACTGGCACTACACATTTCTGAGAAAAAGTGGCATGCTGCATCAATGTTTTGTCAAGAGGAAAACAAATAGAAGAAAGGATGCTACTAAAACACACCTGAGACAATGAGCCTGGATCCATAACTATAGGTCTTGTATATATCCTAAACGTCAGCAGCCGTGGAATTTCCTTAAGAAACAGAATATGGGAGTAGAACTCTGATAAAGCATGCTTTTGTGATCATATCTAGAATGTCACCTAGAAATCAAATAAAGGCATCAGCCGTGTCATCTGCAACTGCGAGAGTCTTAAATGGAATACTACCAATGCCAAGAGCTTTTGATGCTGCTAAATAGGACAAAATGAGACACGCTAAAAATTTAAGAATGAGTGTGTGCTATCAATACTTACGCTTTCAGTTTTCCTCAAGACTTACTCTTGCCCATTCTGATGACCGCTGATGCAGTCTGCAGAGTCCTTATGTCCGTGATGTAACTTTGTTTAAGGGCAGAGGAGATTCTAAGGGAAGCAAATACAGATGAATAATATTTTGACTGAGATTAGGCATATGAATACAATGTCTTCAGGAAGCAGTTGCTAATAAAATAGCGATAGCAATAGTAGTGATATATTCATCACTAGGAAATCACAAAACTAAGATATATTTTACTGTGCAGGATAATTTTCTAATAAACCGTTCTCTGCTCAGACAATTATTTAGTAGTAAATTGCTACTCCAAAAACAAGAGGGGAAAAAGCTTGCTGCCCTCACTACACTTTGCCTTTCCTTTCAAAGGAATATATTAACAAAACATTGCTCATGCTTCATTTAATAAAACCACACAATTTGAATACTCTTTGAATAGCTCCCAAAGTAGAAAACTTTTATGGCAGTAGGGTGTTGAGAACATCTGTTATACTTCTCTCAAAGCCAAGAATAAAAACATTAAAACTGCAGGAACTGATCTAGATGACATAGTGTCAAATGTAGTCATAGTATAAATCAATAGTATTGTCCTGTCTTTTATCCTCAATTCAATATACCTCTAAATCGAGCTCACGTGGGTTACTTTAACATGTTTATGAAAAATAGAAAGATCTACCATGTCATTGAACTCATGCTTTTTTCCCAAAGCAGCAGAAGTAACTCTCACATTCCAACCCACCCAGTTTCCACAGAACATTTGGCACAAGCCGAAGGCCAGGGTGAGGTCCCAAAGCTGTTTGGTCCATTACTGTTATGTCCAAATGAAGAAAGAGTCAGCCTGTGAGTCCTAGCTGAAAGGCAATATGCACCACATCCACCAAGAGGCCAAGGTAAAACTGGCACCCAACTGCAGAAGTGCATTATCTTAGGGATAAGTGACACTAGGAAACTTCATCCATGCCTGGCTTGAACTAATGTGCTTGCTCCTGCGTGGCAACAGAGAAGAGCACTTAAACAGTCAGACCGCTGTACTGGATGTTAATTGCTGTAGTTTCCATTGCCCATGTTGGAAGGGTCTCAAAATACCCTGAACCAGTGCCTGTCCTCTCACATGTTGCTCACAGTTGGCTTCCAGAGTGGAAACATGAGGCCAAAGGAGGTGCGAAGAGATAGACCAGAAGATTAACTGCTTGAATGGCCCACAACACAGCTCAGAAGTTGTGGCCTGACCGGTCTCCCTAATGCTTAAAAACAAAACAAAACAAAACAAAACCAACCATCCAAAAAAAAAAAAATCCCAACACTTGACTTTTACCCAATTATTTTCTGTGGAATAGTTGCTGTGTATTCTACAGAGAGGTAAAGCTGAAAAATGAGCTCCCATTAAAGTCAATGAGAATTTAACATGTGACTCCAGCTGGAACAGAGCATTGTCCAAAGAGCTTTTTGGGGAAGGGGCCTTGTCAATGCTATTTTAAGGGCCATTTGGGTGGCATATCTAACGATTAACTAAATTTCGTAAGTCTCAAGAAACACTTGAAATTGTTTGCTCAGGCTAGCTGTGGTCTTTCTACAAGAGCAGGCAGCCTAACCCACTTGTTTCACCCTCAGAAGGACTTTGGAGGCAGAATGCTTGTATATTTTCTGAAGAAAGCCCTGAGTTCTCCTTGCAGGCAACTGAAACGTTTCCAAGATACACAATCCTCGCTGTTCATGGATTCCTTGGAAGTAGAGCTTTCCGCAAAAATCTGTTTAGTGCAAGAAATACTGTCTTACGTGAAGGAAGTGTTCACCTATTACTAGTGGCACAAGTTTTGACACAGTAAATGAAATAATTTCTTACTCTTTCTGGAAAACAAGTAAGACAGATCCATAGTTAGATGGCCACCTTCCTAGCAAGGACATGCTCAGACCTAAGTTGTACAGACCTCTGCTGAAGCATGAAGAGGTCGGGTTTCAGGCAGTACGCAGTGAAGTTCGCATCCTTCTCTTCTTCCAAAAGGCACATATTTAGTCTCTAACAGATTGAAAGAAACTTGTTCCTCTTCAGTTTCTTACTAGGCTTCTAAACAGTCAGACAATGACTTAGATGGATGCAGAGAGTCAGATCTTTAACAAGAGAGAAAATAAATACTTTACATATAGCATGTATCAAGCAGGCCAGCTGACACATACAGATAACTGTATGCTCATCATTTGGGTGAACACAGCTCTGATGATATATTCTCTAAACACACCTTCTTCAGCTTTTGTGGAGTTTCTTCCAGCTCTTCTGTCACTACACTCGCCTGAACACACTTTTGTGATAACTCTGTCTCTGCTTAGGGAAGAGGCCCATGTAATTCGAAGACACTATGTTAAATACGGGATTGAAAGTATCTGTACAGAAAGATATTTACATTCTGGGTTTCTCTGAATTGGAGTCACTTTCGAGATGACCAGCAATTCGCAAGGCCAGCTTTATCAGAAACTTGTCAGTAGACCAGATCTGAAGGCTGAATCAAAGTTGGAGCTGAATATCCCATTTCCTCCAAAGCTAAACTGTTTCTTTCCTCTGAATGTTCTCTTTTGTCCTAGATAAACAAAAGGTCATAAACTTTTTACTTATGAATCTCACAGAAAGAAGATGATTCATATTCACATCATCCTGTGACTTTCTCTGTAAAAGAAGGGATCCAGGACTCGAATCCAACATTCAGTCATGTTGATCCCTGACTGCTTAAGATGTTTGCTCTCATTAGGGCCATTGAGATCATTAGGCCACATAATCTGACCTCCTATATATCACAATCCATACATTTCATACAGATTAGTGCTGACCAAGAATGTCAGTCCTGTAAGACAACCATTAAAATATGTGCAGAGAACAGGAGAAATCAAGTGTGGTCACTGCTACTTGGAATGGTGGTGGCACTAGGCAGCTGCAGGGGCTAGACAGGTTTGTGGGTGCTGGTAGCAGCAGGGGGACCTCAAGGCACAGGGGAGACTGCATAAGATAAAAGAGAGGAAAAAAAATATATATAACATTGTCTTCATCCAAAATTGACTATACTATTAATCCTTTATCTGATTCTCAGAGCCCCCTTGCAATGCTCTGTCCCTCTCTCAGTTTCTTTTTTATTTCACTCCAAACACCACCTCCCTGTTCCCAGCCTTCCTTCCTTTTTTCCTATTCTGCTGATTCTCCTTTTGCTACTGCTGAAAAAAAAATAATATCTGGAAGTCTGGAAGCCTCCAGCTTTCTCTGCGTAGGAACATTCAAATTGACCTACCTCACTAAAAAGATCTTGGCTGCCCCTGTCAACCAGGCGTTTCCCAGCATAGAAAGACCTGATTAATGTGAGATTTGAAAGTCAAGTATCATTGATACCTACATTTTCAAAACAGATCTAAAAATACTAACAGAAGTTATTATTATGCTTCCACAGCAGAAACATTCCCTAATTTCCCATAATTATAGCTAAGCCTCATGCAGAGAGGGTATAATCTGAATAATAAAACTGTTGGAGCATTCACTTGGTAGGAATAAAATTGCAGTTTTAAGTAAGATGCTTGTGCTTTCTGAAAATTGCAAGCATCAATTCTTGTAACAGGAATATGGCATGAAAATAATTTTTACATAGTAATATCAAGTCAGTTTTATATTGGAAATGAGCATTTTATGGAATGCAGAAAGAAGAGACATTGCTGCTCAGCCTATTCCCTGTTAACATCAGCAAAGACTGAACTTGACCTCAGGCAAAACTGGTACAAACTCTCCAACAGAAATAAATGCATGAATTTATTGCATTTGTGCAATAAATGCATTTGTGCTTTATTGTATGAACTGGAAAAAAAGTATTTTGCAAAGATGTTTGTAACCTTACTCATGCCCTCTCATATATAATTAACCACTGCCCTTATGTTTCAAAGGAACAAATTACATATGGCGAGAATGACTTTGGAATTAGAGATAGATTATACCATATTATATCTAGCCAGGCTGGTTCTTATCTTTATTCAAATTATTTCAGATTATTTCTGAAAATCCTCAAAATGACTGAAAAATCCCTTGGACCTCCACTTCAACATCCGAAATGCTGTTTGTCCAATGTGGAAGTAAAAACATCTATTAGATGTTCCTCCAAGAGTCTTGGCTATAGAGATTACAATGATAAATCTCATCATCACCAATAATTTGCACAAATTA
Source organism: Cariama cristata (assembly GCF_000690535.1). Taxonomy (NCBI): domain Eukaryota; kingdom Metazoa; phylum Chordata; class Aves; order Cariamiformes; family Cariamidae; genus Cariama; species Cariama cristata. Next base: position 51,702 of record NW_009615515.1, read on the forward strand.
TGAAACTACCCTTGTGATGAAGGAATTATGTCAGCTCCTGTACACTGACAACCTCTTCCTTCTCTCCCACACAGGCATATACTCATTGGATTAGTCTGCTACCCGGGTAGCTCCTTCTACAAGCGAAAAAATATTTCTACTACCCATATCCTACAAATATACAGAGGCTCTTTGTGTTGGTGAAATTGTGAAGTCCAAGAAATGGCAAGGCTGAAACAAAGCAAACGTCATAGTAAGAAAAAGCTAGAGCTTAAAAGGTCCTTCTGTGAAAAAAACCCTCCACTTTGAAAATCCACAGAAGTGAGTTATGAACATCAAGAAAAACCAATCCAGCTGTGTAAGGTAAGGCAACTCAATACTCCAGAGTTAAGGCAGTAAAGCTGAACTTCATGTATGAAGCAGATTCATTTGAGCTGCATTTAAAAGTCAGGCACAGTTCTCTCACATGTTATCTGGACCCTCCAGAAACTCGTGGAGATCTAAGGACATTGAAAGCTCAAACAAAAACAGTGTCATGTTAGGTCACACAATTAAAAAGGAATGACCAGCTATCATCCCAACCAAATCCACCAGGTTAACAGATCCTCCAAAACCCTACCCTTACGCCTGGCAGAGCTATCTCCACAGTACCTGAAATACGGCAGAGAATACTGGCTTTCATTTCTATCTCTGCAGACACTACAGTTTCTAACAGTTAATATCATTTTCCAGGCTCTGCTTGCTTGCTTGAAACCTATTTCTAAGCCAAAACCTCACCCTAACCCCTCCTCAGCAGACCCTGAATTCAACATAATCTTTACAGGCCAGAGAAGCTCTCTCTTGATGCATTACCATAAACATTTAATGATGAAACAGCAAGCCTCATTTCTAGACTTTGTTTTCTGCAGCTGACTGAGGTACCATATGGTGCTAAAGCTACCTTGAGTTTTGGGACTGGAATTAGTGCTTGAGAAAGCAACAGGAGCCATTTGGTTTCAGAGATCCGAGTTTTCCTTTTATCTTCACAGATGTTACAGGATCCAGTAACAACTTTGGTCTCCCAGCCCTACTTTCTCAAACGTTGTCCCTGAACTCAGCTTTACATATACACTGCAGATATGTCAAATGGTCCAAAAACCAAGCATAAGGTATTTGTTCCCAGGTGCTTAGGATCCCACTCTACCTGACAATATCCAAACAATAAAACATCCTCTCTGGGCCTGGGTTTCTTCAACTATCTCTCTAACCACAATCCTAATTTACCCATCTCCAAAACTAGATATTAAGCACTTCAGTCATTACCAGACCTAAATAAAATACTTTCTGAAGCAGTCAGCCAGCTCTTTGTTTCTATAGTTTCCGCCAGTTAACTTTCCTCACCGTCTCACACTAAGCCTAAACCCAAACAACACACTATCCTTAGGTCTAACATAGGTATCCCCGCTGGCCGTTGAACTCACTGTAAACCATTCTTTCCCACTGGTACCAGTTCAAAGCCTAGCTTTACTGGCAGTACAGGCTTCCTCCTCATGTGAGCAAAACAGACTTGAGGGGGGAAAGCTATACCAGTATGAATTGGGCAGGGTCTTCCAGGAACACATATGTAACAGCAGCAGATCCAACATTCAAGGATGCACTTTGAGAGATAAGAGATGAGACAGGAAAGGGGCTAGCTCATATGATGTCAATGTTAACTTTAGTCAAATGACATAAGCACAGTGTCCTTCTGTTCATGGAAGGATGGAGTAAGAAATGCTATTTAGAATTTTATGACAATAATTTCACTTCCTCATTAAGGTTCACATTGCTGATTACATTTTCCTTTTATATTTGCTGAGCCAAGCCTTTGTACTGCGCTTGAAAGAAAATGATTGAATGAAAGAACATGCATGCTAGGAAACTGCCTGTCAAGTCGTTAATGAAAAAAAACCAACCAAACAAACAAACAAAAAACCCCCAAAACCTCAAATCATTTCTGAGTGTCTTTTTTTTAAAGGGAGTTTGTACTACTTTTTCCTTCTTTACCTGTCATAGCTGGGACAGCAACAACAATTTTATAAATCTCTCCTGATGTTTTTCAGGAGTTAAGCTGTAAAACATCCCTGCTCCTACTAAGTTTAGCTGCCAGTAAGTTATTTCTCAGTATGTTAACAATTTAATTAAAATAAATTTAAATATTAATTTAATTTTATAAAGTACAATATTAATCTATAATATTACTATAATATAACTATGTTTGAATGAATATAATTACTATAATAATTATTAATTTATATATTCTCTTAATAAATTAAATATTATTATA
>NW_009615516.1:0-1855 GCF_000690535.1 Cariama cristata
TAAACTATTCTTATCTCAACCCATGGGTTCAACCTTTTTTTGATTCTCTTCCCCATCCCACTGAAGGCGGGCAAGTGAGCAAGCGGCTGCGTGGTACTGAGTTGCTGTTGGGGTTAAACCACGACACTGTGCTGTCATGTGGAAGCTGTGGTTTTGTGTTAAGGCATATCACTTCAAGTGATTAAAGGAACACATTCAGCATTTAAAAAACTCATAAACTTTATCTGGTGAAAAATACTGAATATTCTTTTTTAAAATCCACAGATAAATGCATATAGATACATTTCATAGTTACTTTAGCCTAGAAGTTCATATTGTTGATCTGAGCAAAATGAAGTACAGTTTGTTGGGGGGTTTTTGGAAGGGGGAAATATTTTGTGAGAGAACGTAGAAGAATTAAAAATTGCCTTTGTAAAGTAAGTGTGAAAATAATTTGTGTTGAAGGATATGCATCTAAGGAGCATAAAAGATGTAACGAGAGCCTATGAGCCTCTAGAGAACCTTACAAAAATAGCGTCTGGAAAGCGTAGGGTGCGGAAGGATGACTAACGGGAAACTAGGGACACTGTTTTGAAGCTCAGTAGCTCCATTTGTCGCTCCCTTCAAATGTAAACCATAAAAATATTTTAGTTGTTGATTTACCCAGAAAGAGAAATTTCTGGGTAACTTATGCCTGACCAAATATACCACCTGAAAGCCAGCTTTATGTCCTTATTTATTGCAAGATGCTGTTGTCTCCAACAATTTAGAAATTACTACTTGCTTGAGAGAGTTCTGCGTATAGGAAGATCCTCTAGCATCAGGCTGCCATTTGTTTATTTCTCTGGATTATAGAATATTCCTTTCACATGGAGATGTCAGCCCCTTGACAGTCAGCAAATGGTGAAGGTAAGGGAATCTAGGTCATTCATGTGCTTGAAACTAAAAAGACTAGGCTATACAGCTATTCATCATTAGCAAGCTGAAGTAAAGAAAACATTAATTTTTAAAATGCTCTGATCTCCAAGAGCTTAAAAGTGATGTGTTGTTTAAGCTCATAATGCAAAACCAGGGTATAACTGACGGATGCAGATGAATATAAATTGATTTGGTGGCAGATGCACATCTGCAGCTGAGACCAAACATTCAATTAAAAAGAAAGAAGCTGGTAATTCTTCACACTTCAGAAAGGCTATCCAAAAAGACTATTAAGGCATCTGAGAATTTTCACACAGGAAAAAATGTACTACTGTGCCAACATTATGAAGCGCTGTTTTATTCATTGAGGACCTAAACATGACGGTGAATACAGAAAGAACCCCAAATTTTAGGAGAAGAAATCAGAGAATGTTGTGAGGAACTCCAGAGAGACTAGACTAAGCTACATAAATGAGCATCACCGGGGTACCTGGAATTCCAAGTCAACGTGCTGGGACAAACAGAGAAACGGCTCATTCACTTTTTTAAATTCAAGGTTAGCTGTAACAGCTCAGGAGAGATACCTGGCTGTGGCTTATTGTATATTGTGGACAGTTTAATAACCACTTCCACTATTAACCAAACTGGACAGAAAGTTAGCATGTACAGAAAATGGACGGTTGTGCTGGAATGATCTTCCTGGACTTGTGCGAAGCATTTAACACTGTCCCGCATGACATCCTTGTCACTAAATTGGAGAGACATGGATTTGATGGATGGACCACTTGGGGGATAAGGAATTGGCTGGATGGTTGCACTTAAAGAGTTGTGGTCAATGGCTCGATGTCCAAGTGGAGACCGGTGATGAGTGGCGTTCCTCAGGGGTCGATACGGGGACCGGCGCTGTTTAACATCTTTGTTGACAACACGGACAGTGGGATGGAGTGCACACTCAGCA
>NW_009615517.1:0-7043 GCF_000690535.1 Cariama cristata
ATATTTTTAGTCAAAAATATACATTTTTTGGCTAAGCCACTAAACCACACACGTGCACCAGGCACTCAAGGTAAGAGAAAAAAGAGGAGTTTAAATCCAAGATGGGAGGAATGCAAAAAAAGAAGCTAGGATCTGCTGTTTCATTTTTTGCCCCAGCCCATTTGAACCATGCTGTGCAGGGTCCCCATTTAGGGGGTCCACGCCAGGGCTGTACTCACAAAACCCAGCTGAGTATGTGTGAGCCATGAAAATTAACTGTCCATCTTCATCAAAAAGTGTCACTGGGAATTAAATGAGTAAACAGAAACATAATGTTCTTATGCAGCAATAGAGGGAATCATCGCCCAACCGCATGAAGATTTTATCATTTTGGTTCTGCTTTAATGCCTTATTTGTCTGGAATCTGACTTGGCTTCAGGCACATGTTTCTGTGATGCTTTCTGTATTAAAAGGTTTGCCTCATTTCACACATTAAAAAGTTGGAAAATAATTTTAGGCCACGTGTCCTTCTCCAGCTTTACTTACAGTTTATTTCTAGAGTTTATTTGGTATGATATGATCTAAAGCATACACTGTTTTGTCCCACAATATAAAATGTTTAATTAGTTCTGTAACTATCTAATGAGATTTAAAGTAAGAAGAAAAGACTTTTGAAAGTCTTTACTTTTCCTTTACAAAAAGAAAATGAAAAAAGATTTGTAGAAAACATCCATATCATCACATATCTAGAAAGCATATCCTATGGAAGTTCAGATATGCTAAAATACAAGGAAACAGATAAAGCCGAGGAGTTAATAAAACATCATGTAACAGGGTAAAATATAAAAAGAGTAAGTGAACAACTGGCAGATAACAGGAGAAAAATTTTAAAGTATGAAAGGCAGTATTCCTGTAACTGCAGGGTTAACTTTATTAACACTAAAACTTTCATGCTGTAAGAGATATACAAATAGAAAATAATAATGCTGTGAAGAAGACAACATAAAAGCTTTTTAATTTTTAAGCAAATGTAAGAATGTTAAGATTTTAGAAATAAGAATGAACAAATTATGTAACAGTTCAACATGAATTATGTAGCCTTTCTTATAATAATGGATAAATAACAATGTACATTAATATTATGAATTATGCATTAACATTAGCATTTATGTGTTATATTTAAGATGTTTATAAACTAGGTAATAAAGACATTTGAGTATCAAGTATTCTAGGGTTTTAGTAAAGTCAAGCCCTGCTTTCCAAGATACTTCCAAATACCTGTTTTTCAGCAGGTGTTCCTGGTAATATCTGTGATTTAAGCTTTAAGGCAAGTAACAAGATGAACTCTGTTAACTACGATGAGTAGTACAATAAGCATAGTTTACAAAAATAATATATATGTATGCAAATGAAATGATTTTACAGATTAAATAATTAAATAATGAGAATAAAACCAGCTTGTGTAAGGATTTATATTGAGGGATCACTGAACTTGTTCAGATAAACATTAAGCTTGTTTAAATCTACTTTTATATTAATATATACTTTGAATTATCTGTTGCATTTAATGTTCAAATGTATGTCTTAAAGAAAACCAGGAGGCCACCTGGACACCTGGGAGAGCTATAGTCTCCTTCATTTGTGTATACTATCATGACGCATTATAAGAAGTATGAATTGCATGCACACTAAGTTTATTTTCTTCAGCTACATTCCCTTGTTTAAAACTGGATCAGGAACTGGCTCTTTTTTATGGTCATAGGCATGCCAATCCTATTTTCTTCCCCCTGAACCATGTTAAAATGGTCATAATTTTACTTTATATAATTGCACCATAGTATCAGGTTAAACTTGTTTAACTAAATCAATTACATTCTTAGTATATCTATGTAAAGTGATAACAGAGGGTAATAATACTTCCTAATCATAACTTCATAATCACAGTCATAACTTCTAGACTTTTAAAATACGCATGATTAGTAATGCAGGGCTGAAGTGCAATATTGTTTCTCTCGCCATATATAGCTGCAAATTTTACCTACAACTGATGTGTATGACCAGACTACAACTGTTACATCTACACCGGTTTGAAACAGAGTGTCTTGCAGTGGATCTGTGCTTCCATAGCCCTTAAACCATCACCATACACCATGTGCTTCTGTGTGCTGCATTCACATTCATCAGCGTAGCAAAGGGCTTATTGTCTGTTCCAGTCCGATTTAAAGCATGGCACATACAATGAGCCATGGCAAGAGTGAAGATTATTTCCAGTAGAGGGGAAATGAATACATTAGTGGTTCAGAGTTTTACTGTTATTTGCCTGTGGAAAGTAAAAGCCCTGCCTCAACTCTAAATAACTGAAAGCAGAAAAAGCAGCAGTTAAATGGTGCTTGCAGTTCTTGTTTTGACAAGTTCTGTATCACACTACCTTCCACAAGCACCAATGTTTAGATTGCCTTAAAAAGTTAATCTATAAAACATCTTTAATTATCTCTTTAGCTCATAGATATCGCTTAGCACTGCAACAATCACAGAGACTGAGAGATGTGTATTTGTTAATTAACAGCTTAATGAGCTACACTCTCAGAAAGTTAATTAGGTCAATCTTCTGGGTTACAGCCATTACTTTTAAAACAAACAAACAAACCCCATTGATAAATCTCTTTCTTGGAGTTTCTTTGGGTAAATATTAGATGATGATGTCAGGTTCAGTGCCATGCAGTTTTGCTAATGATAGGATTGGATCAAGGAGGACACTAACAATTAGAAACTTATCAGAGGCAAGAAATTAGCTGACCCAATGCTTGCAACTGTAATTAAACTGAGCCCTGTGGCTAACAAGAAAATTGTGATAAATGAAGCAAGAAATTGTTCATTGTCTATTGTGTCCTCTCCTTTTTGACATTAATATTTGTAGAAGAAAACAGTAATGAAAATCTTCTGCCATGTTCACAGTTGCAAAGCGTTGCAACCATTATTACAATGAACAGGGCTGAGGTTTGGGATGGGCAAATTGACTCGGAAAAAGAAAAAAGGAGAATTGGTAATTATCCTTATTTGTCTCTGATCAAAATAAAATTATCTTTCACTGCTAATGTGTTAATGACTTCTGCCTTTACCTGCTGCCCAGTAGCTTTTGACTCTTTCTTCTGCTGCAGTCTGACTGGCAAGTGATCACGGAGGTTAGTATTTTGCATTGCTTTGAATCTTTACCTAAGATGTTTTAGCTTAAAACCAGATTTAACCAGGTGAGCATGTAGGGAGAAGTGCTGTTCCCCTCTTAACGCAGCAGGCTGTTAGGTAACTGCAGACTACCCAGGTTGGGACTTTTGCTTAGGTATGTCTTTTCGAAGTCTTGTGAAAGCTAATCAAAGTATTATCATCCTAGTAATTTTTAGTTCGATTGTTAGGCAGTGTACTTGAATTATTCCATGGCTATCGTGACGAAATTCATCCCAGTAATATGCTGAATAATAACAGCTCTGAGCATTAGCCTTGTTGGTATTACCAGCAGTGAGCTATTGAGAGAAGCAAATGTGTTCATTCAGGCTTTGTGAAAGCAAAGATGCTTTGACAGTGAGCTCTGACTGAAAAATTACTGGGGTGATTTTTAAGCTTACTGTTTCAGCAGCTCATTTGCGGTGCCGTGTCCCTCATCCTTAAGTAACAACAACTGCATAATGGCGGTCCCTGTGCCTCCTGCTCTGCCCTTGCCAGGCTCTGGGCCCCAAGAGCTGTGCCTGAGCCTGCGGACCTCTGTGGGCACAGCCTCTCTCTCCCCTTTGCCTGTGGTGAGTGATGATATCTGGCTGCTCATGTTGGGTGTTCAGAAAGCATGCTCCCGTGTCTCTCCAGGCTTTTCTTGGTATTTTTGGCTTGGTGTGCTGAGCTGTCCCTCTTATCTCAGAGCTGCTTTACAGTGAATTGTGCTCCTGCAGAAGGTAGCTCCAAAATCTCTGCAAGTCTCTCTTGTGCATGTGTGTGTAGTCAGTATGTTGAAAATCTGAATGCAATATAAATTTGTCTTGCTAGAAGTGAGCCTTGATCTGTTCCTACTACCAGACACTGAAAATCTGTGTGGTCTTGATGTTACAGTTTTCTGACAAAACCAACAAGAAAGTATTTTCACCTCCTTTGTTCTTTGCCGAAAGCATTTAAACACGCTTTATCTGAAAATATTCTAGTGTGTAACTACCAAGAGCATCAATTTCCACAAGAAACATTTTAGATATGAGTGATTAGAAGCACTGATGTTTTTTAATCATTTATTTTGCAAGTAATAGGATTTACTTGTAAAAATGGTAAGATTAACATAACATTTATTATAAACCTCATGGCACTATTAATAAAGCAGATTTCCTTATTGAATTTAGAGATAAATATGTTCTTTTTATCTGTTTGTTTTATACATATGATAAAATATGATAATGCAACAGACTCTTTATGTTTAGCTCAGATTGCTTGTATCATCTTATTAACATAGATTTCTAGTGATGGATGATTCTTATAGTATAATATTTTCCCTAATCACAGTTTCTCCAGCACAATTCTCTGCACTGATCTTGCTGAGAAAGGACATTTAAAAAAAAAAATAAATTTAAAAGTATTTAAGAAGGCAGTCACTGCCACCGTCAACTGGTCTGGCAAGGCATCTTCATCACCAAATTGGCCATTAAGAAAGTTAAAGCTGTTATTTCATGCCAGACTTCCTTGCTCCTCTAGAATTCCTCTGGAAGTTTTCAGATTTTTCTTCCTGTTTGAGGAGGTGAAAAACAAAAAACTGACTAGCAATGTGAAATAAAGGTCATCTTTTTTTAGCGTAGTTGAGTGGTCATTTGATCATAGCCAATGCATACCTGTGTTGGGAAGAGATTTCAGTCAGCAGAAAAACACATAAGCAAAGGCAGTAGTTTTAATCTGAATCTGAGCAAAACTTAAATTTGAAATTGGGCCCATTGGTGGCCAAATGATTGTAGTTCAAAGAGAAGCAATAGGCTCCGTAGCAATTACTAGGTGATATACAATGGTCTATTTATGCCACTATATGTCACTACAGAGACTTATGACATCCTGAGTGTGAAATTCTATTGAAATGGAAAAATAACACCATAACTTTGAACTGGAGTGAATTGAATGCTTAATGTTATTTTGTGCTAGGCTTGTGCTGTTCTTTGGATAAACAAACATTGAAATTATGCTATACTTTGCCATATAACAATTGCTAAACTCTTAAACGTAGAGCAGTCTGTAAAATAAAACAATTTCTGTCATAATTGTGCTTTGTTTTCCTTAAGCGTTTTGACAGTGTAATTTATCTGCTAAGTGTCAATGTCCAGGAAAAAAAAAGTTTGCTAATCTTTTTAGTTCTAGGGTTTAATGTGATGTTAATAATCATGCCCACAACTTGCATAGATTTAGCAAAGGCATGAATCACAGCGCAATTATATCTTAGTGAATTGAGGAATTTGTAAGTGAGCCAAAGTACTTAGCAGTTCCTGCTGTAAAAGTAGTATAAGAATATGTTATAGTGTTTCCAGATGCAGTTCTATTACAAGCTGCACCAAAAGAAGTCAAGGGGAAAATTTTCATATTTTTGTGTGAAAGCAAAGAAGAAGCCATTAATGTGAGGGTGGTCTTAGTAGCCACAAAGTAGTTTAGATTGAGGCAAGAACAATAGAAGTGTGATTATTAAATATGGAAACCCAGGAAATACTTATCTAAAACTACCCTGTATTGATGCTCATTCACATTTTTTGAAGCATAATAAAAAATTTTAATAATTAGCATTTGAAGGGTGCTTTATCCAGATTGCACTGTAGTTAGTGGTTGCCTCATCTCACTACTGCCTGGATCTTTACTGCTGAAGGATGATGTACTGCCTTCATGGACTGGTAGTGTCCTGGGAATGGGGAAAGTCCTGGCAGAGGAGGGGTGGGGAGATGCTGCAATATGTTTTACTTTTCTTACAAAAAGTTTACTCACAAGTAAACATCCAGATGAGTTTGTTTTTTTAAACTTTCTAACTGTTATGCCAGGTAGGGTGCTTAAAGGTTCTCTAAATTGATTTAATCAGAATCAATTTTCACCTGATTCCTCAGAGTCATGTTTTTAGATTAGAATTTAAGTTTTAAACTGTAATTGCTTTGTCATATGCTAAAAAGTTGAAATGCTCTGTTTCTACCACTTCAACTTCCTCTTACCTGAAAACTGTAGTAAAGAAGATTGAAGAACCTGGGGAGGCTGTCTAGTCTGGTACAGATGAAATAATTTGGCCAGTGCTTTACCTCTAACTGACAAGCTCCCCTCTGGCTTTCTAGGTTAAAGAAGGAAAGTGAGTTTGCCCTGTACCTCAGTTGCCATTGCCAGGGCCTGTGGCTCTGGCCTCAGGAGTGAAGCAGGGAAACTCTGATCTAGCCAATTCCACTGCCCCAAGCAGGACCAGTTATGTATAAATAATGACTGACAGATGTTTGTATGATGTGTTCCCAAAAACTGCTAGTGACAGAGATTTCTCCACTTCTATTAGGAAATCTATCACAATGCTTAATGCTGGAAATACTTCTCTCTTGATCTCTAGCCCAAATCTCCCTAAATGCTATTTAAGTCCATTATTCCTTGGCCTTCCTGCAATGGACATGGAGAACAGATTCATCTCTTCTCCTTACAAGGAGCTATTAGAAGACTGCTCAGCCTCACTCTAGCTTTCTCCTCTCCAAACTAAGTAGCTGCAATTCATTCAGGCCTTCCCTGTAGGACGTCTTGTAGCCCTCTGATAATTCTTCTTGTTTTCTTCTGAGTTCTCTCCAGCTGATCTACGGATTTCTTGAAGATAGTACTCTGTGGGATGCAGTGCTACTGATGCCCTGCAGTGCTGAGCAGAACAGGTTGGATGCCTTGCATACAACCCTGAGAGAGCGAGAGATAGAGACCCATCAGGGCACCAAGACAGCTTTTCAAGATTGACATTGTTGGGTACTATTAAGTTGATCATCTTCCTTGTTGTGTTTGGGCAGCTGATCCCTTCTAAGCACAAATACAAAATACTTCCCCCTTCCCCTCCCCCC
>NW_009615518.1:0-13135 GCF_000690535.1 Cariama cristata
TTTTCTCTCTGCAAGCCTTAACAATTCTCCCACAATAAAGACACAGCCAAGAGGCGGTACATTTTACAAGGCATCATATGGCATTCAGTGGAAATGTTAAGAGAGGATGAAATGCTTTGCTCAGAGACAGCCAGGAGTATGGGGAGATCACTGAAAAAGCACAGTTTTTACACTGCATTTAAAAAGGACGCCTAAAAGCCTCATATTTCACTGAGAAGAAATCCATTTCCATTTGTTATTCTCTAGTATTATTTATGATTTAGGTACAAAACCTCAATTAAGATAGCGGTTCCTCTCCAGCAATTTCTGTGGAACAAATTGTCCTTTAAAAATAGTACAGCCTTAAGACTGGTGGAGCTCTGAAAGCCTGAAAAACTCAGAATGACACTCAAAGCTGGAAGAAATCACATTGGTTTCTATATTCAGCTTCTCTGAGATACTTTGTTTACAAGACTGAGTTAAACAGAACTCACGTGAATTCATCTGGCATATATAGCCTCTCTCGTTGTCACAGCTATCATCTCTCCATTTCCCATCTGACTTCATGATGAAGACACAATCTGTCTGAAGGAGAGGAGAAGATACACAGCCATTACAAAAGGCAATCAGGAGCTGGTGAGCTGAATTCCTATACTCCTAGTGCACACCTGATGGCAGAGAAGAGAGGAGGGAAGAGCATATGTACTCATTGAGCGCTTATGTAATTAGTTCAAATTTCCTAGGTTTCTGCCAAACAGCCTGACTTGGTATTTATTAGTAACCCCTTAAATTTGAACTAGACTTCCACTGGTGCCAGTCAAAGTCTGAAAGAAAGGTCTATAAAAAATAATCTTACCAGTTTTATTAAGAATCCTTTAATGACTACAGAAATGATGAGGGTACCTATAATATGTCTTGAGTTTTGATTTACGATTATGTAGAACTGCTTTGAAACATTCCCATCAATGAGAAAAACAATACAAGAACTATTATTAAAAGCAGTAGTCTGGATTTATCTTAAATGAAGCAGGCTATCTTACAGAAAGCAGGTGCTCTATACCAGTTGTTTGTAGTCATTATCAAGTTATCACTATCAGATGTCTTTAGTAACAACCAAATTTTCACTTTTCTTCCTTATGTTTAATTCTTTCAAGATGTCCTTCATGGCTCCATGACTGTCTCTCAGCGTTTCATCCGAGTTTTTCTCTTACGCGGATTTAAACAAGTTTTAGTCATAAGCAAGTTCACTGATGGTAGATGTTAAAAATCTCCGGTGACTAACTGCCTATCATTTCCTCAGAAACTATGCATTTACCTCCTTTGGAAAAGAGACTGAATTTCAGCAGAGAAATAGACTTTTTATTGAAGATATCCTTTTGTACCATCAGAAACTAGTAAAGCGATGTGGGAGCACGTTAGCCAGGAATCGGACACATACATAGACAACTTAATGTTGCACCAACAACCTTAATTTTTGTTTATCATAACTTTTCTATGTTTAGTGTTCCAACTTTAATGTTTGTGGTAATGCGGTTTGTGGGGGAACTGATGTAATATATGCCTCTCCAGGCTTCTTTTACAGAACTGATATTTTGCAATAGGTCAGATGGAAAACACAAGGCCCCTCTTCTTCAGAACCTCTGCCAAACATTTTTGATGTGTTTGGAATTGTTATCAGGTGATTTGCTAAGCCCCATTCTGCTTACAAAAGGAGCTGTTTCAGCATCTTGTTACTGCTGCTGTAACTTCCTTTTTAGGAAAATAATCTAGCTGTCTAAGATATACAGGTTACTTAAATTCCCTGTACCTCCACAGTGATGTCTGTCAACCTTTCAAAGTCATAGTAGTCAAAGTAGCTTTGTTTTTGTTCTGGTGCACCATTAACCCAGTTGGTGTAGGCAACAGTGCTTCCATCCGTCCAAAGAAATGTGGACTCTTCATTGATGTCATTCATCCCAATCCAAACATTAGTCATGGCATCCTTTAAATGATAGAAGAGGAAAGCTGGAGGAAAGCAAAAATTTCTCATTATGGAAAGCTCATCATGACTTACCCAAAACAGGAAAAATGTGCAAAAGCCCAGAACTGCGGCCATGTTAAAAGGATAACATTTCCCACCACAGAGCCCATCTGCCTCTAACTAAATGTTTAGATAAGTATCTGTAGGAACATATGTTACACAAGCATTAAGGCTGAAAAAATAGCCAAAAAAAAGCTCTCAAGCAAATTAGAAAATGTCCTGTTCCCCCCTGTGTATGCACACGTAGTGTTCCAGCAAATCATATTTCCAGTGAGACAGACAGAAAGTACAGATGTCTGTCAGTTTGAGGGATCTGTGCAACCACACTCAAAACAGACTGGATGTTTCATGAAAACTGAGCAACTGAGAAAACTAGAAACACACTTTATTTCTTACATGCAATAATTTAGCTATCATTTCACACTTTCAAGTTAAAAGAAAGCATAAACTGGCCTGACTAATAAGCAATTTTCAGCAGATAATCCCATAATCTGTTTCGGAGAGTACACCAGTTTCTTTAGTGAGAGATTAATTTTTTTTCTTTCAATAGAGCCCATGTATGTACCTTGCACTTTTTCATTTCGTATGGTAGCCAGGTTTCCTCCCAAATCAATACAAGCATCTCGTGCAGCATGTCACATGAGCTTTCTTGTCGTATTGGAAGCAAATATTTTGAAACACTGGAAAAAAGCAAGCATTTCATTCAAACTAGCACAGATGGGAACTGTTGTATGTGACAAATATCAATTAGCCACAGGATGTACATTTCTTCAGAAAAATAAATCAGGGCTAGAATTAGTGACAGAGCTCAAGAGTAGAAAGTATGGATGTCTACCCAGGCAGATACTTAGCTCCTGTCATTGCACAAGGTGTAATCCAGGAGTCTAGTGTCATCTGAACTGATTGTAAAGATGTCAAGTACATAATCCCTTTTCACATTTTCATCTGCCTGCTTCATGCAATAACAGAGGGCTCATTTAAAATAAAGAAAACATGGCTTTAGGTGACACAGCTGTAGGGAATTATCTCTACTGTGCCTTGTCCTGCTTCTAATGACTGATTTTGACTCTTCATCCCATCAAAGTGTATGAAATGTCCTTTGACACATTGACTTAACGTTCTGAGGATGCAATAGTAGCATGGTGTATCTAAAGTAGACAAAACTAACTTCGGCAATTGGAGCTTCCACTCAAATTGATACAAATTCTTCTGTTACAGCAAATAGGACTTCCAGACCATGTCTGAATGTAAAACTATACTCAAAACAATTGTAGTTTGGCATCATCTTTCTGAACTCAAGCTTTGGGAACCCTGTACAAGCCAAAGGGATTGCTCAAATACATTCTCTCTAAATCATTCCACCTGAAGGGCATTTTTTTCAAAACTGAATGTTACAAATTTCAATTTCTAACATAAATACATAAAAGAGGAGAGGAAGAGGAGAAGGATGGGTTTTCTTAAACAGTAACAATGTATTTTAAGCCTGCGCAAACTGTGTTCTTTGAAATTTATTCAGTATACATTTACTTTTACTGTATTTCTCTGCAAAGTTAAATGTCTATAGTCACCTCCAAAAAAGCCCAGTCATCCAGCCAGCATGTTCTGATTGGATAATTACCTCCACGTTTATTTTATAATCATGAAAACCATAATTTTTGCAGTTGTTTTTTTCAGTTCCATTTCTTTAAACAATTTACTGAATATACTTGTTGACATACCTTGTTGTTAAAGAAAACCCAACTTTCTGGACATCCTCCAGGAGGCAATGGAGAAGCCAACGTTGAATTAATAGAAATGTTATGTTTTTCACATACAAATTTATTGGAGGAACCACAGTTTACATCATTCCACAAACCTAAAAATAAGTAGGTTGAATAAGCAAGTCAAGATGTTATAGTATTTGTAACAATAATTTATTACTTATTTTGAGTTAGAAAGAGGCTAATCTCTACTGTTCAGACTGTAAAAGTGAGTGAAAGCCACATGCTACATTTATGCCCTCAACTATCCCAAACAGAAGATGTTCGTGAACTTTAGCTGCTCAGCACAGTTACTGGGCTACTGTCTACCAACTGAAAAAAGAATAAAGGACTGGGAAGAAAGGGCCAGTGACTCAGAAGAAGTGCTCTGGTCATCAATTAACTTCATTCTACTTTCTCCACCCTCCCTGCCCCTATCCATCAAAAAGTCTGAGTAGGAGAATTACAGAAGAAAGAGGATGAGAAAAAAAAGAACTTTTAAATTTTTTAGCAGAACACTATGTTCTCTATTTTACATTTCAGGCTGCAACTTGATCTGAAGGCAAAGTAACCATGGAAGCTTTGAATGAGCCAGTTGAAGCTCTAATAGTAGCTCAGTTGTAGCCCCTCGTGCTTAATTTGAACTGCCTGACCCTTCTGCTTCTCATCCAGGGCTCTTCACAGTGTGTGTACCTGTTTATGATTTGTTCAAAGTATGGCATCATCACATTGCCATATGTGATCAGAAATGGATGAGATAGGAAATACCAGGTCAATCTAAGGGCACAATATAGTGTTCAAACATACGTTATGAAATGTGTGCTGTGTCCTGGGAGCCAACATCTCAACTCAATGTAACGTTATCTAGGGATTCTGTTTGCAGATTAAAATACCTCATTTCAGTTGTCAAGTTATACACTAGGTTTCCAAGCTACTGTTATAGTCAATAGAGAGCTAGGGCAGGGCAGGATTCATTTGACTAAACAGACATGCTTAGCACTGTTTGAAAGGCTACGCAAGGTACCTGCAGAGAGTTGACAGATTTGGCACTGTTTCTTTGGGAAACTTATAGCCAGGTGGGCTAACTCTGGGGCATTGCAGGTGGCTACAGTCACCTACATGTAGGCAACTGAATGCTGCATGAGAGTAAACTGAATTGCTCTTCAGGCAGCACTGGCTGTTCAGGGGAGATCTCCATTTGACCATAACAAGACTTCAGAGGTCTAGCTTACATTAGCTACACTTTGATGTCAACTCAAGCTTAATGCTTCCCTTATGGTCCAATTCATTTGCCCACATGTAAACTTCTAGTGCCATCTGAGACAAGTTCAGGAATACTGAGCCATCTATGCAAAGCTGGTAGATATGGCAGCGACTGGTGGGATAGCTGGCCCTTTCTGGATCAACAACTAAAGAAGGTGGGATGCATCTCAGTCAGACCAGATGCCTACGTTTAGAAAAGTGAATCTTGTTCTTGGTGTCTTCATATAAAGGTAGAATTTCAGGTGGGATTGCTGAGTGAATTCTTTATAAAACATAAATTAAGAGATTGATTTCCTTACACATATATTACTGAATTCTCATTAGCCTCAGCTAAGTTACAGAAATACAACCAAGAGGAAAAAATAGCTCTAGGATTTGCAAGATATTTACATTTAAGAGTACTTATAAGCATGTAAGACAGTCTTAGGTCATTAGATGCATTTGTGTCTCTCCTCTCCTCATTGGCTTGTACCTTCAACCCCCCCTTATTTCCTGCAGCTGTCATAAATGTTTTCTTAAGTTCATCAGAGCGAAGACAGACCCCACTCAACTTTTCACTTAAAGAAGTAATGAAAAGCCCTGTAAAAAGGTGCTGTATCAATCTTATAAATCCAGACAGAGGCATCTGCATTAAATTACGTGAGGTACTGGAATCTCCCCATTCTAAGGACATAGACTCTTCCATGACTTGTGGTTACACCAGTTACTGCATCTTGTTGGCTTGTCACTGCAAAGGAATTGCAGAAAACAGCCATAAAAGACTGTGTGACAGCAGAAGTTTGACAGCATCAGTTATAAACCAAGCAGAAACAAGTAAAATTTAATAGTTTAGCCTTGTTACTTACCTTGCTCTGACAACATTATCACACAATTTTCCTCATTATTTGCGAAGTTGGGTTCATTAGGAGCCCAGGCCACATAGGTTACTGGAGTCCCATCTATCCAGCTTAAAGAAAAGATATCTAAAGTTGTTAATTAATACATTTCAATTGTGAAATGAGAATCCTAATTAACATCTCACAATTAAGAAGGTCTATGAGCATTAATGGGAACTGGCTAAAACTGGAAGAACTGTTACAGGTTTTCCTCTCCTTATCTGATTATTCTAATTTGAAGAAATTTATGTAAAATATTACTAGTTCCAAAATAGAAAAAGAAAACACCAAGCATATTTTCTGTTGATGAGCAGGAGTGATCAGATATCAGTTAATAAAATAAACTATTTTCAGCTAGCCATAACATGTAATACAGAGAATAATATTAGAAGTTTTAATTATCTTAACTGATTTCATTGTATCACCTAGTTAATGTTATGCTTCTCAGTCTGAGCATTCCTGATGTTTTCACAAGGACAGAAATACTTTTCTGTGGATTTTACTCTGAAGAGAAGTGTCTCCATAGGTTATTTCTATTAAGTCTTGTGTCTGGAAACTAATGGACATTCTGTCAGCTTTAAAACCACCTTTTCTGAAGTATCAAAATTGACATTTTTTCTTTATGCTTACATGCTTTTTACTTTAATACATTACTATTGAAGGAAGAAGAGGTTAGCACTGTGTTTTAATCAATATTTCAGAATTTAAGTCACTCAGCCTGAAGTGGGAAACTGAAAATAAAGGAGCCTGAAAATAAAAGAGGTGCTCACCAGACGCAAGCAATGTCATATCATCTCCCTAATTTGTGTCCTAAACGAGGAGGTTAGAATCATGCACTGACTCAGTCACTACCAACTTGTCTTTCCCCACTGCTCTTTTGCCCTTTCCAAGGTTAGTGATTTACAGACAGTCAACAGCAGCATTAAAATAGAAAGGTTAAACGCAAATCTGTAAACCTGTTTCAGGTCAAGATCAGAAGCATGATCTTTCACCTCTCAGATGTATCCTAACTAGCAGAGGAGAAGGTAGGCAGTGTCAGTATCATACTCTTCAGTATCTTTTTCTATAGCTTTGAGTTTATTTGTGTGTTGGTCTTTTTTACAATACTTGTTAAGTTTTCTGTACTGTAAACTTCTGCTGACTTTTCTCCTGGAATGGGAGTTTGCAGAGGCTACCTTAAAAATCTGTCAGAAGCAGCCTTTGTACTCATTGTCCACATCTTCCTAATCCTGGGGGACTTCTCTGAAGCTACGATATATAGATAAAAAGATAAGAAAGCTAGGGTCTATGGTATGGAGCATATTTTAAGTATGTGTCTGTGTGTTTATATGTATAAAATCCAGCATAGTAAAGTATCACTCAAATTCATGGGGCAAATCTTTGAAAGAAACTTGAGAAAGTGCATATGGAGACTACAGCTGCCAAGCCTTTCTTTGGGTAAGGATTTACTCAAGAAAAACATGCTCTTTTCCTATTTCTTCTTGGGGAAAACTGTTGGACTCTAGAATATTCTAGGACTATTCCATTCTGGTTCATATTTGTTGTGTGGAACTGCCTTCAGTCCTTGAAAACAACACACTTAGTACCTCCAGCTACATAAAATACTGTATTCGTTTCTACATGTTAAGAGATGCAGTGATCATCTTAACTTACCTAAATTTTTTATCAAGACTCACTTTTAGACCAATGAAGTATCCTCTTGACTGACTCCAGGATTCCTCCTGGAACAAAAAGATACTATTTTAATTTAAAAAAAAATAATAATCCTTGAAGTAAAACAAGCAGAAATGGATGTGCCATTGGTTAGGCTCATAGAGCAGTCACTGAAGTTGACAGCAGTAAAGCACATGCTTACAGTTAACCACAGTGATATGTTTACAGACTCAGGCACAGGAGCCAGGTTTTTATCAGGAACATCAGAGCTGAGTCCTGCAGCAGATCTTGAGTTAGAAATAGATACACGTCTTTGCTTCTCCTCCAGGACTGCAGCACCGTCTAATGCCGAACTCAGGTCTCCCTCTTACATGGAGGGACACAGCTGGCACCTTCTTACATCACTCTTCCCACTGGCCTGCCTCACCACCTCAGCACAGCTGGTGCAGAGCAGGAGAGGCCAAATCCCATAGGATCAAAGGGCACATTTGGGGGCAATTTCAGAGATCTCATCTGAGGTGGATTTTGTTAGCAAACATGCTGATGGCTCTGCTTCTGAGGCAATTTGAATTTTGCAAGAAGATTGTCAAAAGCATTCCTACTTTAGACTATCTGTTTATAATGATTCTTACATTTTCTTTTAGCACTCTCTGTAGGAACCTTCTCTCACTATTACTGTTAACAACAACCAGGTCTGCAGAATTCATCCTGCAAAACTCTTGGGCTTTTTCCATGGAGACGTATTCTTTGCTGATGTAGTATAGCTTATCTTCATATATGACCCATCCATCCGCAGTGGTTTCATATACTAGAAGATAAATAAGGTAGCCTTAAATTCTATATCTGTAGAACACAAAAGCTCATTTTGGAATAATGATTTTGATAAAAAAATAACAAGCAGGAATAATAAATGTATGCAAAAGCCTACCATATGTGTCGGTTGGTTCAGATTTTAATGGAATTCCTGCAAAACAAGAGAATAGAAGACATGAAGCATCTCCATAGTGTCTTTTACGATGTAGCTTGTGACTGATTGCAAGGAGTAGAGTGGAGGAACAGAGCAGGATTCTGCACTCCTTTGCCATTGACTAGAAAGGAGGCTTAACCACACATTTCAGCTACACATTATGCAATATGCATGGCCATCTACTTATAATTTTGTATCATAAGCTGTGCTTCACATCAGCAAACTCATAGCTTTGGCTGGATCATATTCCTGCACAGAGCAATGTAAGGGAAAATTGATCTTACAATCTGTAAGTCACAGTAGATTTATCTGAAACACTTTAAACTTTGGTTTTACAGCCCATCCATCAGTAGACATTGCATAATCCTCCAGAGGAGTCTTCTTACCAAGAGGGAGAAAATTTTCACTAGATTTACCTTAGTTCTATCCAAAAAGTCTCAGGCCCAAATATTCGTAAGCAAAAGGAAATATGACTATATATACTGACTGTCAGTTATTTCTGGTTCTGATATAAAAAGAAATGACACTGCTTTGAACCATTGCTTTTCCAAAAGCAGTTGAATCCTGAATAATGTTAAAGGAGAACTTGGAGCATCACTAAATCTTTGGTGTGCAAACGTAGTGTATTTGGGTTTTAGCTTTACCTGTGTTTGTGTAAAAACAAGTATAGTAAGGAATTTACAACTCCTCCCTTCCTACATTACAAAAATACAGGGAAAATCTTAATATTCAAAAGGTTGTAATCTATGAAACCCTCACATACACATGGAGTATTTATACTTCCTAATTTACATGAAGAAATACATTTCTTTATTCTCATCATCTATCATTGAAAAATCCTGGCCTGTGTTAAGTTACCAAATGCCCTTCACCTCCATTTGGAAAAAATAGTTCTTGAAAATTTTGTGTCTTTCTCCAGCAACTTATATTAGAAAGCAACTACTTATAAAGTTATTTAAGCTTCTTGCTTAAAGAGAAGAATGAATCTACCTTTTTTTATTTGACAAGCCCAATCAAGCTGTGCTTCGCAGACTGAAAGAAACCATCGTTTAGAATGAGTCCCATCATTAAGTACGCCACACAACTTGCGTCCTCCTGAATTTCTTGGACTATCATCCCAGTTTGTGTACCTAACCTATAGAAGAAATCATCTTTGTTACTCTTTTCATCTGTTTCAGTAGTTGTCCTCTCCATTGGCAAACAGAAACAAATTAGTTTTGTCTGAAAGATTCTGTCTCTGTGCAAATATAGAGAAAACAATAGGTATAAGAATTTTTACAGTGGAGCAATGATGTCAGTGACCAGGAGACCAGGCTGTCTTGCCACGCAGGGCTTTTCCTCTAGTTTGCACCTGAAGCCCCAGGCACAGCCAGAATAGAAACAGGGAAATGGACAGTCTCTGATGAACTTGACCTAGCTGTGAATTTCACCCCCATTCCACTCATGCTAATCATGTGCAGACAAGGTAGTTTTCACTTCATCAACTGTGACCTATTCCAAAATTACATTTTCTGTCAGCCATCTGGTGGCAGTGACTATATCACGCATCAATTCTGCATTCACATCTTCCCTTTCCTGTGGTTAATGAGGATGAGAGTGTGGCTTTTGGGAGGGAAGTCATGTCCTACAAACCTAGTGGAGCTACCTCTGAAGAAACTGACATCCAAATGGGAAGAGAGAACCATTTGATATAACCTACTTGGATTTTCAAAAAGTTCTTGATAAGATCACTTGCCAAAACTTTTATGGAAACTACTATGCAACAGGAGAAGAGGAAAGGTCCTTGCTTGGGTTAAAAAATAGGGAATAAAGAGTGGGAATAAAGGGAGGGTAATAAGCAGTGGAATCCTGCAGGAACCTTTCACACATCTGTAATTTCATACATCGAGAGATGACTGGATAAATTCATGAAAATAAATAAATTCAGATTACAGATCTGAGCTCTGGTTCTGAAAGACCCTGAGCCATCACTTACTGGGGGAGCAGAAATATACTGGGAAATAAGCTTGCTGTTTGATTAGCTCTTAAGATACTTCTGGCCACTGCCAGAAACTGGATACAAGATTTGGTATGATGAATTTTTATGTTCTGACATTATGTGTTCATATTATATTCTTGGAAAAGAAAATATGTTGGAGTGCTGTGCAGAAGGCTACAGATCCTGAAGAGGTACAGATAATTTCAATGTGTTCAAATGTGTTGCCATGATTTTGGTCATGATAATAAAGGTTAAGAGCCATGTAAATGTTTGCAGGATTACTGTTTTCTTCCATGAGGATAACAGTAAAAACCCAAAAAATGTGTGTACAAACCCCAAAACATCTTAAGCAAACACGTTTGATGAAAAATTAAAATACTCACTGGAGAGCCATCACTCCAGGAAAATCCTTCATCTGGATTCAAGGAAAATATACCGAGCCAAACTCTTTGAAAGCTACAGCGAGTGACACTAACAGAAATTACAAAGCAGAGCAGTGTGTAAACTTCAACACAAAAAACACCAAGAAACACATCATCAAACTTTCTAGAGCACATTGTAAAGTGCAGTGAAGCTGTAGTAATTACCCTATACTAATTTCGACGAAGGGCATACAGAAGCATCTATTCTTCATAGAAATATCTAGTATTTCTATTGCTCAGTGGTAATGGCTTATTTATTAGACTTATTAGTAGTATTGATCCTGTATTTCCTCTGTGTTCTGTGTTCTTAGGAAAGGCCTTTACAGATTCAGAAAATGGTCTCAGCATTGACTACTTCAAGGTGAGTCAAAAGTAAATATATTGGTCATATTTTCTATCCTACTAAAACTACCACCCCTCACAATTTCATGTATTTCTAAATTATATCTAGTAATCATTATACTGTTGGTTTTTTTTTTAATTTCCTAAATATAAACAACTCTTTTTTTCATGAAAGAGTTAAAAACATTCATGAGTAGATAAGATTTCAAAGTATCACAGGTTTTTTGGCCTTTGAGGAATCCATATGTTTCAGAAATCATCTAAGACCATTCATAATAGTTCGTATAAAACATCTCTTAAATCTGGCAAGATAAACATACAGCAGATACTCACTGCATTGCTCTTGTTAGTAAAGGTATCTCCTCTTTACTGTTAATGGTGACCAGATCCCCTCCAATTTTTCTACAAAAATCTCGAGCTTCCAGCCACGATTTCTTTTTGATATTTGATCTATAAAAACACTATTGAGAAATTACTTTAAAACATATTGTATATGTTATAATAAAATAAATAATCGTAGTCTCACTCACCCATAAATAAGATTTCATTCAAGCCAAGTAAAAGTCCATAAGAGAAATAGCATTCATTACTCTGTTCATAAAATTTTTACGCTAGAGTTGTCTAGCTAGTTAGCATAGTGGTGACAAACAAAGGGAAAGAATTGCAGAAAGGGAATACAATTCCCTCTAACTTGTTTTACCTGCAGGAGGGCCCAGGCCCCTTCCAGATGAAGGGAAAGAAGACTGGTTGTGGTGTAGAGGCCAGGTGGCCTGGGAGGGGTCTGAAGATACAGGCAAAAGAATGACCACATGGTTGTTTACAACTCTCACTTTACAGTTGCAATATGTTGTCTAACATTTTGGTATTTTAACAGAGAATAAGCACAAGTTTGACCAAAGCTAAAAATGATGATTTGAGGATAAAGAAGCCCAAGTAAATCAGCATCCCAGCTGAGTTTGAAAGAAATGAAAAAAATAACAATAAAAAGAGGACTCATTAATTCAATAAAGTGATAAGAAATATTCATATCTCACACTTAACACATTTCTGTTCTTCATGATTCCCAATCAACGTTTGCACATTACGCTCATTTCTTGTTCAAAGCCCTTTTGTATGCCTCCCCAGACATAACTGAGTGTACTTCAAATACATGTTATCTGTAGCTTTGCATCAGAAACTCTAATAAATGTCCTTCATAAACACTGGTTTAATTAACCTTTCAAGTGACTTTTTATGCTTTATTTTTGGGGGTAATGTGCTTATCTTAGCAAGGTCACGCCTTAGACATTGTGCTACTTGTGGATACACTTCACTGTTTCTCTACTTTGTTCCCTGAACTCTCACACACTTCAGATAAATAAGAGATCTTTGCACTACCTAACGACCACAACTGATATAAACATCCATGCTAACAGCCAAGCATTTTCATAGAATCATAGAACTGTTTAGGTTGGAAAGGACCTTTAAGATCATTGAGTCCAACCGTAAACCTAGCACAGCCAAGTCCACCACTAAACCATGTCCCTAAGCACCACGTCTACACACCTTTTAAATGCCTCCAAGGATGGTGACTCTACCACTTCCCCAGGCAGTCTGTTCCAATGCTTGACAACCCTTTCAGTGAAGAAATTCTTCCTAATATCCAATCTGAACCTCCTCTAGTGCAACTTGAGGCTGTTTCCTCTTGTCCTATCACTTGTTACCTGGGAGAAGAGATGGACCCCCACCTCACTACAACCTCCTTTCAGGTAGTTGTATAGAGTGATCATGTCTCCCTTCAGCCTCCACTTCTGCAGGCTAAACAACCCCAGCTCCCTCAGGTGCTCCCCAACAGACTTGTGCTCCAGACCTGTCACCAGCTTCGTTGTTCTTCTCTGGACTCACTCCAGCACCTCAG
>NW_009615519.1:0-2248 GCF_000690535.1 Cariama cristata
CCTGTGCCTTTAAGATTGCCTCCTTGAAATAAATAGCTCCTGCTCATTTACTCCATCCAAGCAAATCTCTTTCATAGCTGCCCAAACCATCTGATTCTTGCACCTACCCACCCACACCCACCCACAGTGTGCTGGTGGTAGAGAAAGCAGAGAAGATGTGATGCTGCCGGCCTTCAAAATTCAGTACACAGCACAGGCTGCAGGAGAGCAGGGTAGGGCAGGGTCTCTCCTGGTTTGGACAGTCAGGTACCAAACTCAAGACAGCAAATGGCTTGCTGTTGTAGGTTCATGGTTAGTCGGAGCTGTCCCTGATGTCAAGGACATGCAGCTCCAACACGAATGCTAATTGAGTTTGTGCTCCGGCACTTCACTGTTGTCACCAGCTGTGGACTAGAAAAGTGTTTTCCAATGAGACACGTGCATTGATAGGACATGAAAGCCAGGTCCACTGAGCTACTCCATGAAGCTCAAGACATACAGACATTAACTGAGTAATCTTCACGGTCATCTTAATTTTGTCGCAAGATCATTATAAAGCTTGATAAATTATCCTTTGTAAAATACTTTGAGATCTTGGGTGGAGCGCACTTTGGAACTGCAGAAAGCATTCCTTTCGTCTCCTTTATTACTCATTTGATATGCATGAGAGACTGATCTCATGCACATCCCTTTTTATCTCCATAGACCTGTCTTCTCCCCTCTCATATACGTTTACTCTGTAAACTTTACCTGTGACAAAGGCTCTGTCATAAGGAATCTCAGCGCTCCCAGATGTATGCAGCATTTCTCATGTTAAGGTGCACAAAGGGCTAATTACCTTCCAAAGGGGAGCCAGAGGTTTCTGCTTTCACCTTTCCTTGCTGAAAACTGAGCTCCTAACACACTGGGCGTTTGTTTGTTTGTTTAACAGAATAAAATTTAAATCTCAACCCATCTCCAGTGAGACCATGACAGAAGCTGAGCCAGCCTGGCCAGACGTGAGGTACATAACAGCTCACTGCAGCTGCTGGAGGAAAATATGTAAATAGCTCTATGGTGATGGGCACCAAGCCAGCTGCAGTTGGTCTGCGGATTTGAAAATTAGGCGCCAAATGGTTGTTTTGAAAAAAACCCACTAGGCTTGTTTTCATTAGCTTGGAGATCAGTGCCAGGTTTTATAATAACAGTGCAGGGGTGTGAGCACTGCATGCTCCCCTCCCACAGCTCCACTGGCATAGCAATGATCTCAGTGATTCTCAGAGCCAGCTGGGATTGCTCCTGGCTGATAAAACAAGCTTTGTGATCTCAGAGGAACTGCATTCCAAAGCCAGTCGCCACCCTCCTCCACGACACTCTCCGAACTGCCAAATGGCTAAAAGATTAGGGGCTTGCATGTGTTATGAGGTAACCTGAACTCCATGGAGCACTGGGGCTACCCTGGCAGGCTGCATAGGAGTCTTTTATCTTTGAATCCCTGAAAGTATAACTAGAATGAAATTCAGCTCTGTATGTGAAAGTCAGGCCTCATAATGTTAGAGATTATTGGCCCAATATTTCATTAAAGGTGATATGAATAATCCCCTTCTTGATCTTACATTAATTTTGCTATTTGCCTATATAAATAGCAGCTAGTTATGCACACAAACGCCCATGGCTCCATCTCGACAGACTGCAGAACTGCCAGCAGCCTGACTAGAAGGAAATGGTGATACTGTTCCTACCTGGCCATCTCATCAGTTTTCAGTGGTGTTTTCACAGTTTTTTATTGCCAAGAAATCTGTCGTCTTATTACTTTGGAAGAATTCCTGACCTATGGGGAGCCAGTGAGGGGCAGACCCAGTAGCTAATGCTACACTGAGGGCTGTGGTGTATCACACACTACAACACTTCCTTCGCCTGACACAGGCTGTGAATGAGTTGTACTGTAGGAAGCCTCTCCATTGCTCTTGTATTACAGACGTGGCACTTTTTAGTATGTGGTATTATAAGCATATCGCTGTGTGCAAAAGTCACAAAGTGGAATTGTGGAAAGTTGATGATCCCTGAGAACTGACCTCCCTAGCTTCTTCTTTTGCCACTTTTCTGTTGAGATCGGGGGAAAATATGAGAGGGTTTTTAAATGGAATGGTCACTAGCGGTGTTCCCCAGGGCTCAGTTTTGGGGCCGGTGCTGTTCAACATCTTTATAGATGATTTGGACATGGGGATTGAGGGCACCCTCAGAAAAGTTGCGGATGACAGCAAGCTGGGTGGGAGTGTCAATCTGCTGG
>NW_009615520.1:0-8103 GCF_000690535.1 Cariama cristata
ACGGCCAGCGTGAGCACCCGTATGGCCAACACTGTCAAGCAAGCAGTTTTAGACAAAAAGAAGCAGATAAATGGGTTTCCCTGAAGAGGTACGTTCTTTGCTGCACAAACGTGATCAGAATCAGGTTCTATGGCTTAGAAAAAGCAATGGGAAAGCTCAGCGAC
The DNA here is from genome assembly GCF_000690535.1 of Cariama cristata. Classification (NCBI taxonomy): domain Eukaryota; kingdom Metazoa; phylum Chordata; class Aves; order Cariamiformes; family Cariamidae; genus Cariama; species Cariama cristata. Next base: position 165 of record NW_009615520.1, read on the forward strand.
GCGGAGGGACGGAGGGCTTAGGCCATCCAGCTGACAGAACATCTCTCCCCTGGGGGTTGCTGGTTTGTTTACATGACCGCAACGGACACAAGCTCTTCGGTCACTGGTGGCTTGGGCTGGTGTCCCCTGTTCGGTTCCTACTGATGGGGTCTCAACTGTACAAGCCTGGGAAGCTGCAGGCTGTCCCCAGGGCCGGAACAAAACTGGCCAGCCAGACCAGCTCTGCCTCTTCCCTCCTCCAGAAAACCCAGCCCTAGCAGTTCCCCAAGAGGCAGTGGCAGGGGAACTGCAGTATTCCACTGTCCACGCCGAACATGTGCTGGAGGAGTGCAGGGGATTTATAGCAAATTGTTAGTCCGTTATCTTAGGAAAGCAACACAAGAGCAGCTGCCACATGTAGATGTTCTTTGCAGGACTCTAGTCATCACAGTAGATGTCTTATTGCCATTACGTCTCTTACAAAATAGCATCACTAGAAAGCTGGAACCAGAGATGAGTGGTCATTGCAAGTACAAACATCGTGGCCATACACTGTCATGTCCACAAGAGGAGCAAGGGGTTTGTTTCTACCCAGAGCTGGATATTGCTGGGAGAGAAGATTTGGATTCTGTGCACATTTTAGGAGTGGGGAACGGTTGTCTTAAAAACAAAATAGCATTAAGTCCCAGACACTAAGTCTGAGGGGAAAACAATCCCATTCACCTGGTTATGCATCAGCCCCAGAAGGCTGGCTTCAAGATTGTCCTTGGTGATGCTAAGTCGGTCTGACTGGTGGTCTCTAGAGCTGCAGACGCCAGATTTATTGTCTTAGGTGAGGAAGTCTGGAGCAAGTAGCATCCTGGCAGACAGTGCAGGGCAACGCATGGGTGATTGTGGAGCCATCACATCAACGCATTTTCCCTATGAATTACCAGTGTCATTTATTTTAAAATCCAAGCGAGGCTAGAGTCACAAGTCACAGTGGTGTTCCCAGCCAGGACTGGCTGTCACGTCACTCACACTCACACAGGAGACGATCTAGGTAACTGTGCAAGGGTTTTCCTTCCAGGACTCCCCTCCACAATGTGCAATAGAAAACCCGAGGGAAGTGATGTGATTGCTTACTGGCCTCGTGAGCCAGCAGGATCCAGCTGGTTCAGCTCAGATTGATCCAGCAGTTCAAAGTCATCCCCTTCCGCATCAGTGTCCAAGTCTGAGCTGGCCGTTCTAAGGTAAGTCTTTGCACTTCTTTGGGGATTGTCACTGCGTGAGAAGCCTGGCTGAGGGGCTCCTGACAGTGCAAGCTGTATCATCCCTCTGGTGACAAATCCGGCTATGTTGCTAGTAAGATTCTGTACAGATGGCAGTGCACCGGATTCTTCCTGGTCATAAGGGAGATGCAGATCTTCTGTCAGTTGTGGGCGATAAGCCAGACTTGGGATCCCAATGCTGGTGTCATCTTCGTCATCTATGCCAGTTGCTTCCGGGTTTATGGAAGGGAAGTCAGGGAGATCCCTGGCAAAAGATTCTTCTGGGTCACTGTGACCATCCAGATCTAGAACAGGAGAAAGTGCTTTAAATACACAGTATACATAAAACACCCTGAAGGCAAAGGCAGGACAGCACACAAAAGCTGGGCCATTACCTCCCCAAGACCAACCTCCCCCTCATACAGCTATTCAGGATGCCTGCTGACCTCCCAGTTCACTCGCAAGGAATGCAGATGCTGAACCAGACACCTTCTGCCAGAGGAAAGCACCCCCTCCCAGACTTTGCGCTGCAACCTGTACCCCTACAGCCAGAGACTGGCAGAGCTGGATCTGCCTTTGAAGGACAGCTGTCATTGCTCTACTAAAGCACCGCAGGAAAGAAGGAGGAAGCTCAATTCTGAAAAAACAGGTAGTTGCATCTCCTCTTAGCCAGCAAGACAGACATCAAACAGCTAGACCTCAAGGACAGGAGGCAATGCATCCTCCCTCCAACCTATCACACCAGCACCGGCTCAGCATTCCACAGCTTTCAGAAGGTGCCCATTTCCTCTCACCTTCTGATCCCTCTGTCAGGGGAGTCTGGCCCCTCGAAAGGTTAAACATTCCGTTTTCAGTGTAGGAAACCTCAGCATCCGAATGCTCTGAGTCAGAGATGGTCAATTCCTTGGCAACCACAGAGTCATCCAGCTTTGAAATAGGAGATAAAATTGAAAACATCAAATATCGGAAAGCTTACTTCTGGGCCTCAAGACAAAACACATGATCCAGTGGCCGCCAGTTAAACCCAGTCCTCATGCGAGGCTGGTATCTGAGGCTCATTTCACACTTTACTGCCCAGCCTAGGAGGCTGTAGTTGGTACAAGCAGCTCTGGACATACTTGAGTGAGAAGAACAGAATAGGAAAGCCCTCTCTAGAAGGAGAATATCCTCATACGATCTTCCATCACAACTCAGCAACAAAGTGCTGGATGTGGGGCCATGCACTGCACGTCCACGCAATGCACTCACGCAGTGAGTTTGTTCTATTCAACTGAGCTCTTCTATTTCCGAGACATTTCATTACCTTGGGACAGAATGCGGCAAGCTCCTCTTCACTGTCACTCCCATCATCCACAGCCTCCTGATTAAGGGATCGGTGACGCACTGGCAGAAACCAGAGTCAAAGCTTATTATTGCTGCTAGGACAGGGGTCTGTACAGGACCAGCCTTATGCTGAGCAGAAAAACCCTAAACTGGCAAGACTGGACATAACATAATGCAGCATGCTTTGTTCCACAGCAGAGCAACATGATCATTTCTCACTTGGGCTGCTACAGATCTTTTGCTGAGGTGAACATGTTTAGCAGCCACCTTGGACTGAGTCCTTCATCTTTTCTCAGTGCAACTGCAATATGGAACACACAGTTCTGGCAGCTGAGAAGCAGAGCAGCTCAGCACCGTGAAAAGCTTACACCAACTGCTTACTGGGAGATGCCTGCGGAGACAGAGCTGCCTTGCTTCCTTCCCAAAGCAGTTGCAAGTATTTGCCAAGGGTGCTGGAGTGACTGCTGTGCAATACATGCAGCCCTATCCCACTCCAAGACCAGGGGCTCGATTCACAGGCTGTTTCAGGTACCAAGGATCAGTGTCTGAAGGGTCAGAAACACAGTACAGAAACTTACGTTGCTTCTCCCGCTGCTTTGATATCATGTAGCCTCGAACACTGAAATCCAGCCGCTGCAGAGCTGGCTCCAGCTTCATATACATGCGCTGCCCCAGTCTGTGGTACACAGCAAGGGGCCACAGCAGGATGAAGAGCACTGAGGTAAGTGGGAACGCTGATTAGAAGATTGTTCAGGATGCTACTTGGCAAACATCTTGCCCATTTTGTGATGCAGTATAACACACAGAGAGTATGCAAGATCTGAGTACTGAAGGTAATGCTGTGGGAGGCTGTTACAATTGGTGCAGTCCCCTCTGCCAATTTAACAAAATTGAGAGGCCAACCTATTAGCGCTCAGATCTATGGTTACTAGGCACTCAAACATGTTCTCTCTGGACCGGAGACCTTAGAGTCCTGGTCAAGAACCACTAGATTCCAGGCAGAATGTATTATTTTAAATTTTAAAGCCATTCACACAAGCTTTCCTTTTGAGCAGAAGAGCCCCATCCCTCAGACATTCAGATCCCACTCATCTCTACCCCTTTTCACTTGTGAGTCTGTATTGGCACAGAGATCTACTTACACAGCAAGTATGAGAGCAAGAGTCCAGGGATATACCGGCCCAGGACAGCCAGGAAAGTAAAGACTCCACACACTAGAAGGCAAAACTGAAGACATGGAAGACAGTGAGTTTCCAAAGTTAAGCAGTGGATTCACACAGTTCTTGACCATCGGGTTCTCTGCAGATTCTTGGTCAAGTCATGACTCTAATGACAGCGAAGCCTTCCTTGCGTTCAACTACCCCGCTCTAGGACTAGCACAGACACAGGAGGTATCTGGCTTCAGAGCGACAGGCAGCATACCAAGGCCTCTTGCCTCAGAATGAGGAGCTTCCCAAAGCAGGTATGCTAAAAGCAAGGACGAGGGTAAAGAAGACAGAACTCTTCAAGGTGAAAAGGACAAGGACAGTACCACCACGTTACCAGTTCCTCTTTGCATAAGCCTCAAAAAAAAGAAGGAAAAAAAAAAACAAAACAACTTGACACACTTTCTCAAACTGTTAAAAACCAGTGAGGGAGACGAGTTTGACAGACACTTAAAACGCTAGAAACCTGCAGAAGGAGCAGCTACATTTTCACTTCACTAGTGCAATCAACATGCCCACACTCGTTTTCTCCTCCCTCCTCCACAACCTGATTATTCTGTCTGTGCTTTCTATTCCTCTCTGCCACTTAATAGCCATGTTGCTGTGGGAGACCTCCCTTGGTAACCTCCCATGTCTGAATGCATTTAGCCAACGCTGGATGCCACCACAAGAGGATAGTAGTGGTCAGCAGAGGCTCCACACCAAACATTTTGTTTGCTGAGGTCTGTACATTCTTACCTTGCCAGGGTTTTGCCTCTTGAAAATTAAGAGATTACTTAAGAAGCTGGTCCCAGCCACCCATCCTTCAGCCAAATGGTGACAGAGTTCTGGCACTCCAAGCAGTCGAGGGTGAACGTATCCCCAGCTGCAGTGAAGGTAAGAATTCGGGAACAGGTATTAATGCATCGTCAGTGCAGAAGTCACCTACTACAAATGCTTGTCTCAATACTACCTTCTCTTCTCCCCCAGCTGCTGAGCTCTAGACATGAGGGTCAGCCTGCCTTTCAAAACACCATCTTGCCAAAAGAAGCACTTCTATGTACCATTCTACATTGTCCCAGTTCTCCCAGAGCAGCTGGTCCCAGTTCTCCCATAGCAGCTAAGGAGCAGTAATTTCAGTCATTCAGACTTTTGTCTTAGACTAGTTTCCATGCTACTGGAGTGAAAGGGCAGTGCAGAAGCAAATCAGGGAAATCTGCTTGGTTTTCCTGCATTTGTTTGGTCAACTGCAACCCCCAAGAATTCAGTATGAGGTCTACAAGCAGCCTTGTACCTTACTTAATATATTCAGTTACTTCAGAGGCATTGTCTTTGGCAAGTTCTATTAGTGCTTCTTAACTGCAAGTCACAAGTACTTGAAGGTTAGGAAAAGCAATTCCTTTTGTACTTGGGCCCCTTGCAAAAAAAAACAAACACAAACCCACCAAACCCTAAATATTGTCATTTGGCAACAACTCAAGTGATTTAATCAGGAGTTGAGCATCCAGTGCAGCTTGGCAGCACAGGCAGGCAGAAAGGTATGCCCAGAGAGAGGAAGGTGTTATTAGTAAGACAACACCCTAACATTTCTCAACCCATTATTAATGCTGCAGTCAGATCACAACTATGCAGTAACAACTTCTGGAACAAGCCTGTTAAACATTCCCTATCAAGTCTCAGAAGACTTAATTATTTCCAAAAGAAATGCTGTTTTCCTGCTCTTGGAGGCCTGTACAAAAGGATTTGCTTTTAAGGCAGCATCTCTACCTTAAGGGTGCACAGGGAAGTTGCAGGGAAAGTTTTACAACACTCAAGCAAGCATTATTGGAGGCTAGTATGATGGCAAAGATTAAGTATAATATAATGGCTTGGGCAAGTCAAAAACTTGTCACAATTGCCTGACAGAGTCCAGGGCTCCATCCTCCCTCCACTAAGCAGCTCCCCAGCTCCCTTCTCCCCCGTCCTTCCTCACTCAAAGGAGCCAACATTACAAGCACAGGCAGGTAATAATTACATGGTATCACAGCAAAGTACCAAACAGCACAGGATTCAATTAGTTTCCTACCTCTCATTGTCTAATTCGTCAGGTCTTGCCACTAAAATATTAAGAATAGACACTACATTAGTTGCAAGGAATTTGCCATGAGAATGCTTAGCTCTTGGGATTTAAGTAAAGCTTTTAATAAGCTGGGGAATACCTGGAAAAGACATTAACTGTAATTAAGAACAAGAGATGCATCAGTCCATTACACATTTTCAACGTGTACGTGTGACAGTACAAGACTGCAAGAGAGTCTCCTTGTTGCTCCCCAATATTTGTTGGGCATTGTCTGGAAGGCTGCTCTGGTTACACTGACAGGTAACAGCAAAAAACACCACTTTCACCTCCCTCCCTTCCCCTGCACACACCAGATGGTGAAGGAAGAACAGCTTGCTTATGGAGAGGCCTCAGAGATTTAAGTTTTTTGACACTTTCTCACTCAGACTGGGATTTGAAAAATGACCCAGGGATGTACCAGTTATCCTGACAAATCGAAATCAAGGTTACGAAGGAGCTGGACAGACACTTCCTTAGAAGTAGGAACACTTCAGCTACAGAGCCTGAGCCAATCTACTGCTAGAAACCGAGGAAAGCTTTAATTTCTTCCCAAGAACTACAGAGAACACCAGCTGAAGCAGAAAGCTGGGAGTCGTACTTGCTAGTTAGTTAGGGAACCACGTCTGGGAGCATGCAAACCATACACACTGCTTCAAAACCAACCTGTCCATGCAAAGCCAATGAAATCTGGAGTGCTAAGAATGGTAGTGGGAGTATTCATGAGTATATTAATAATCACAAATGATAGAACTGCTTTGTTTACTGAAAGCTTAAGACTAACTTCATTAACAGCAATTACGATGCCTCTCCTTTCAAAGAAATCTCCACTCAACAGCAAGGCTGGGACTCATCTTTGTCCTAAAACATGAAGCTGATTTATTACAGACTCTGAGGAGAAATCCAGATGCATGCCACATATGCTTCAATTTCTTGCTCTGGTACCAAATGCTCAGAAGGTGAATCACTGCTTCAAAACCTGCACTAGTTCACGTACATGAGACATTTCAACATTATGAGACAAATATCAGTGTCACAAGCATGAAAAGGTCTTCTTAAGTTTATAAAAGTAAGGATTTTCCAACTCCCGGAAGAACATGCCTACAGTATTCTTGCCTGCTTCTAGACTCACAAAGCAAAAGACCAAGGATTTTAACTATTTAACTCCACAAGGTGCAGAGCCTGGACCTCTGAGGCTAAAAACAGTGCTTGATTTGCAGCTATCAACTCAAATGTTGCAACTTACCTCCAATTTGAGGCCAGATTTTGTTCTTCCATTGATCTAGACAAACTATTACTATGAGGGTAAATGCAACCAGGAACAGCAAGCGAAGAGAAGTCAGAGCAAAAAACCTATGGGGGAAGAAATGAACAAATCTGTATTGACCAGATCTGTGTGACCACCCAAAAGGGGTAACACAAACTAACTCAAAACGAGTCAGTCACTTGGTAACACTCACAGCCAGGGAAAAGTAAGCAAGTGCTAATCAGTCAGCATCCAGCCTGCCCGTGCTGCCTGGTGAGGAGCTTATCAGGCAGCTGCCATCAGGCTGCTTTAAGGACCCTTATCTGCTCCTGCCATTTCTAGCATGACAGCCCTGCTTTACAGCTCACCTGTCAGAGGCAAGCAGAACCTACTGCCCTTCCTCCACTGTTCGCAAAATAGTTTGTGTTTTGCTGATTAGTTTTATGCTTTCAGATAACAAGGAAAACACGCTGAGAAGGACAGAGTTGAAGCAGACATCAGCACTTCTAGGTTCCTTCTTGTCTGCTGAAATAGGTCACGAACTCAAACTCTTAGGCTAGACTCGGGTCTCACCTCCAACCACGAGCTGTGCTCAGCCAGCGCGGGGGGACCCGGCTGCTCTGCATGAAGCAGAGGGAGCGTTCCTCCCTGGAGCACTTGCTCACCAGGGCCCGGGAAGATGGGTAGGAGAGAGCCATGAGCGGGCTCTGCGACCGCAAAGGGGCCGGCAGGCAGGGCGCCCTGTCGCTAAGTGCCCTCCGAGCGCCGGCCTTTACCGCCTGCGCCCACCCGAGACCCACCGCCACGGGGGGAAAGCCCATCACGGCAGTGGGGCGCAGCTGCAGCAGAAAACAAAACCTCA
>NW_009615521.1:0-2085 GCF_000690535.1 Cariama cristata
AAGAAATATATATATATATATATATATTTTAATTTGTTCATTGAAGATATTAGCCTTATTATACATATGCATTATTCTTCCAAGTTTTAAATGTATACTACTAGGAAGTTTGGTGCGAAGAAGAGGTTAAGATTTTTAAGACCTATTATTAAGACTTGGTGAATCCTCTAATTTATACTGTGCTGTCTATGAGTTAAGGATGTCTTATAATGTACTAAGGGCAAAGAACCTTAATCACACATGGAAATCCATGACAATGACACATATCTATGAGTCTTTAAGTATATGCACTTTCCTCTTGAGTAAAGAACACTGTCCTCTAAAGGCAAAAATCTTGAATACAACACATTGATTTTTAAAAGTGAAAATACTCATCATGTGCTATGTCAATTGCATCATGCAAGTGCTGTGTCAGTTAATAAGTACTGTAATTGTTTTAAAAAAATGAGAGTATAATGCATAATTTTGTGAGTTGAGTAGATGCTTTTTTCACTTGATATTTCTGTGAAAATGATATTATTTAAAAGTTGGAACATCTCTGGATCTGGGTGTTAGATTCTCCGTTATCACTTTACTTGCATCTGTACATGAATCAGAAGACTTGGGGATTATTACAGAGTTAAATGTAAATTAGGTAGCACGAGCTTTAGGTCTAATCTAGATATTTGTGGTAATTTCATTTTAAGAAGTGTAACTACTGTCATTATCCCCAATAAAAAATAGATTCTGTATTGTTCCTCCCACAGTCTTGGGTATCCTAATGATTTCGAATAGACAAAGCACTTTGAAATCCTTACATAACAAATCTAGAAAAGAAATAGCTAATTGTTTCATTTCTTATGTTTTATGTAAGCATATGAAAAATTCTTCAATTCATAGGAAAAAAAAAAAAAAGTCTTTGAGAAACTTATTCTTTGCCCATCTACAAAAATTAACAGATTCAAAGCTACCAGGATTTAATCACAGAAATAACAAGACTTGGTTCTAAATGATCAATCCATTAGTATTTATGTCAGCAAGAACTTTTATATTCATTTGAATATAGGCATGTTTAAGCTCACAATTTGCCATCAAAATGACGACTATGGGAAATGCTTTCCTGGAACTGATTGTCTTTAAGACAGCTGATGGGACAGTAGGGCATAAATACCAATATGCTAGGGCAGAATGAAAATATTAACTAACTCAGATTGTACTCATCTTGAAGGGGCAGGTCATTGTAATGTTTGCATTTATTTGCTAACTAGACTTTTTAATAGACCAATTTATTTGGAGATTTTTAAACTTAAATCAAACATGAATTTGTTTCAGTAAAAAAACACAGTGTTGAGATTTTTACATATATTCAGTGAGAATATGATATGCACATGCAATGATATCAAAAGAAGGAATTAAAAACATTGTAAAAATTTAAGACAGACTTCTCTAAAGTAATTGCTTCTTGGCTGGTATTTCATTAAATACTAAATATTTGCCCTCCTCACTAAAAGACAATTTGCTCTTGTAATTTTGCCTCCACCTGCCCCTCTTATATCCTTCACAAAAGACCTTTAAATACAGTGGATGTTATATATATCATTCTGGATAGGAATTGAATGTGAAATATTCTGTGCAATAACTAACTGTGCAACAGACATTATCATCCAAATTAGCTGTTGGAATATTTGTATAACCTTTAACCATGGTAAGAATTATAAGAACAACAAAGCCCAATATTATTTAGTAAAATCATTATTCTTCCTACTGTAGTTTTCTTCCATTAGACAGTTTTCTTAGTATCTCCAATATAACTCCACTTCAATAATCTATCGGCAGTCCTGGTTAACCGGAGAAGTTCCAGCAGACTGGAAGCTAGCAAACGTAACGCATGTCTACAAGAAGGGTCAGAAAGATGATCTGGGGAACTACAGGCCTGTCAGCCTGACCTTGGTCCCAGGCAAGGTTATGGAACAGATCATTTTGAGTGCCATTACACAGCATGTGCAGGACAATCAGGGGATCAGGGCCAGTCAACATGGATTTATGAAAGGAAGATCATGCTTGACCACTCTGGTTCCCTTTTATGACAAGGTGACCTGCTTGGTA
>NW_009615522.1:0-24206 GCF_000690535.1 Cariama cristata
ATCGGTTTTGTGTACTTTTCCTCTTATTTATGCTATTAGTAGTATTAGTATTAATGTCATTATACTATTTTCCATTATTACTGTATTATTAAAGTAGTTTTAATTTCCAACCCGTAAGTCTCTCTCCCTTTTCTCCGTCCTTTCCCCTCCTGGGAGGAGGGAGGGGGTTAACAGAGAGCGTCTGCCGCCTGTTTTAAGAGCCGGCCCAGCCTTAAATGGTGACATCCTGAGATACAAAACAGAGCTCTAATTTTTTTCCTGGTTTTGAATCTAATATTTTCTAATTTAAGTGGAGTTTGGAAACACAAGCTAACTGCATAAACTGTGTCAAATATCTCATTCCAAGAGATGGACAAAATCCTTCTGGCATTACTCAGAAGAAGTAGTTTTGCATAATTCAATGAAACTGGAAAGAGTATTTGAGAATAAGAATAAAGGTCAGGAGCATGGGAGGAAAAAATGTCTTCCTCTTGCGAAAAAACCCCATAAGTACGTTATATGCCAAATATCATGCGTCATTGGAGGGGGGAATGAATTGTGTGGGATCTGACAAGTTCCTAGCACTATCTAATGGTATTTTAAAAACCCATGTTTTATTGCAACTTTTGAGAAGTACTCTTTGTTACAATTTAGCTTAGCAGATCCTTCAGAGAAATTACATGCTCTTCAGGAAAATGAGCAGTTCTGAATTCATTCTGTCTCACTTACAAGATAGAAAAGCGGCAGCATTTCAAAAGAAAATGTTCAGAGTTTTACAATACTGCTGTAAAAGTATGCTGTTTGCTGTTAAGTAGAAGCTAAGGGTCCTATTCAGTGGCCTTTAATGCAAAACAGTACCTTACAGAAGCTGATAAATCATTTTTGAGCATATTTTATCATTAATGGAGTATTTTTAGGTTATGTATCCATTGTTAAATATCCCCTATCACAAGAAAAAATACTGCAGAACCCACAAAGACTTACAATAAGTAGGTAGACTAGGGATCAAGATACCATTCTAGGAGGAGTTCGATCTGAGTCTGGCAAGGACTCATTCATTCTGAATGAGCAAGGATTTTTATGGTGTCCTTTCTTTTGGTCTCCGAAGTCCTTGTTGCAATTGTTAGCTAAGAGGAATTGTTTATAACTTTGCCACAAGCTAGTGAGGAGCATGTAAGTCCTAACTCTGTTCTCTTCAATGCTGAATCACACTTTTGTTGATGCATGCTGAGTTCTGGTCTGCCAATAATTTGCCCCATGGTAGGGTCAAAACTGCAGCTCTCATCTTGGCCTTGTGTCCTGCCTGTTGTGACAGCCCATGACCCAACTACATATTATCTCTCATCTTTTGAGATTCATTCTTTTTGTGGGTTTAAAGACTGCTGCCATCTGAATATGAGTCAGTAACTGATGTAAATAGGTCATAATATGTTGATAGACTTTGGATGGGGAGCAAGGCCTTGACTTTCCAGCAATTCAGAAATAGGAAGGAACAGTATATGTGAGGTGTTTGAGTTTATGTATTTGCTTACTCTCTTGGGAATTGGGCAGTCATGTTTTTTATTAGCTTAAGAATTGTATCATATAGCAGTGTATCTGGTAAATAACGGTAATTTAATAGTTGGACTGTTTTAAAGGTACATAACTTGCTAGGTGACTGGCAGTGAAGACTTTGTATATAGTCAGTGTATAGTAACATAGGACTAGGCAGTACTCTAACAGAGATCCATAGTCTGGAACTGAGTTTTTATGAACAATTAAACTTTCCCATGTAAAATTATACGACTTTCTGACTTACAGATATTTTCAGTGATTTCTGTGGCTTGCTTTGTCTGGAGCACTTGGTGTTATTTTTTTCTGCAGTGAAGCTCGTTATTGGTAATCACCTTGAGCTGTGAATAGCTGACTAGCTTTTCACAATCATTTGGCAGTCAAATTCAGTGCAACTCAGCCTAGCAAAGTTGACAGTGTTCTTCTCGCAACTGTGCCTGGAATCCCTATGTGATAATTTCTCATTTGCAGAAGACTGGAAAAAGACATTATGAAGTATGTTTCTAGGGAGTCTTCATGTTTGTGTCACTGACTTTCTCCTTGATCACTTGGAGGTTTCTCTTTTATGTTGCTGTTTCCTCATTAAGTTTGTTGCCATTTTCAACCATCTGTTTTTTGTGGTGTTTTTGTGGGTTTTTTTAATGACGTCTTCTATACATTATTAATTTATTAATACTGGTTATATAAAACTAAACAAGGAAAAAATATTTTACATTAATGTCACAAGGTAAAATGGTCCTAAGAATATGCTGCAGAAATACTGCTTTTCAGTCAAGCAGTTCAAAATACTGATTGAACTTGGCAACTTTATTAGATTCTATACTTGGAAATTTCTTGCAGAGGTAGCTTAGTGCTTTTCTGTTTTATTAAGGTTTTATTTTTTGTTGTTTTTTTGTTGTTTTTCTGTTTAGCACAGTAGTCTGATTTCCAGTATTCTGACAAACGACCCCTGAGCATGCCTAGGTCAGCTCCATGTTGCATAAGCAACAATGCATCACAGGCACATCGGGCTCACAGTTGTTGTCATTGGAGGGATGGGATAGTCTTCATTTGCACAATTTGAAATGTTTACTTAGAGTATACAGTTTATTGGCAGGTGCAGCATAAGTCTTTCATAAGACTTACCAACAATAACAGATTTGCTAGTAGTATCAAACTCAATCATCTCATAAAAATGTTGTGATTACCTTTTTTGGTGTTCTTATATCATTTTCTTGAAGACTTGTCCCTGAATTCCAAGTGCTTCTCAACTCTGTCAGAGCTTACTTATTTAACACATGATGGAGGTATGTCCACTTAGCTTTTTTTTCCCGTATGAGAGAAACTACTTATGGAATGGGTTACTTAATCTAAAAAGGTTTCAAAGCTAGGCCATTATTATATATTATTTCCTCAACTTTAAAATTGTTGTGATAAACCTCTAAGTTTCAAATTTAGCATGACAATAGTGTCAGTGTAAAACACTATTGTCCAACTGTGAAGAGAATCTATTTTGGCAGGTATGGAATTTCAGAAGATACCTAGATATGGATGAATTTAACTTCTCATTTTTTCACTTCCTTTAATTTGAGTAGTTTAAACTTAATTTATCATTTGGCATTTTCAGTTCTTTTTTTATACTCATAATCATGTCTTACCACGAAAGATGCTTTGTATGTTTTTTATGCAGCTCTTTTGATCCACAAAAGACATTCAAATATGAAAGGCTGGAAACCTGGAGATGTAAAACTCCAACACAAATGTGAAAGTTGGAATACATCTTCTGACTTCCCTGGACTAACTTGAGCTGCTAGATTTTATCCACTTGTACATGTCCCAAAATAGTTTATCTCTGGGACTAGGATTTTCTAGGAATGCTTAACTGGGCACTATACAGACTATATACATCTTCATGGTGATCTCTGCAATGGCAGCAAAGGAATGGGTTGAAAAATGCATTGCTTTAGACTAGCCTGAGTGGAGATGCTCCTAGAGTATAGATCAATTTGAGAATTGTGCTTGTCTATTTATCTTTGCAGTTATAGGAGTATGAGGGGCGAAAATTGTAGACAGACTAGCCTTTTTTCCCCTCCATGCTGGAGGAGGAGCAATAAAACAGCCCAAACACCCCTAGTGATATCTCAGGTTGATCTTATGCTGCAGTCCAACAATATGGTTGGAGCATATATATACACATATTTGCACGATCAAGTAGATATCAATTTAGTTATGGCATTGTTGTGTTCAGTGTGGGCTGAAATATTCTCACTCCTCATCCTTTGAGAGCTTGGGTAGACTGGTCTAGCAGATGGAATGTCCTCAGCTCATTCAGCTACCATCATTCCCCAAGCTGCTTAGGTTATATCTATGGTCTGATTGCAGTTGCACCTGGGACTACAATGTAGGCATATGCTCAGAAACAGTGGGAATATAAACTGTTAAATTTGGAAGAGAAGTGTATTTAAACTTCTGATAAGGAAAATAGACTTCTGTTTCAGCGATGGGTTTGGTGGGTTTTTTTTGTTGTAGTCCACCTCCCCTAAACAAGCAGACTAGGAATGATGTAATTGAATGTTTCTTTGTCTTATCCAGTTGTGTTTCTAAGAATATGAACTGTATTTCTCTGGATTCCTCTGTCTCTTCAGACCCCTTTGTGTATCTGAAGGTACATTGTCTAACACAGGAAGGCAGAAATTTAGGAAGTTAGAATGTCAGTAACTGATAAGACACATAAAAGGGTTTCTTTTTGTGTGTGTGTTGTGTTTGGTTAGTGTGACTGTGTTAAATGCTCAGTGGTTTACAATTTCAAGGAAAATTAAATTCTGTTTCTGTGTACTTACAAACCTGAAGTGCATTCTGTGAAACACAGATTGAGACATGTGCCCATCCACTCACTTTCTTTGAAAACTGAAGAAAATTCCTCTGCACCTCAAAACTTGTCTTTTCTTACATTTTCTCACCTTTGTTCAACAAGACATTAGTGCAGTTCTCTTATCCCCCTTTTTTATTACAGTATTAGTTGTTCTTCTCAGTAAGCCCTGTTTGGCAACAGCTTTTACTGCATGCTCAAGTAAAAACTGGTATGGAACAGCATACGAACATAGTGTCATATCTTAGTGTGAACTAGGAACCTTCAAACTGAACTTGCTGCCTTGCCATTCATGGAAATAAACACAGAGATCTTATTTTAATTGATGACAGTGTTTGCTTCTATTACATACTTGTTTGTACAGTGAATAAAGGATAAAAAATGAATTTCTAAGGGGATATATCCTACCTGTAATAGAATGTAAGGTTTTGTAATAATGAGCGGTAAAAATATGTATTAATATACTTTTTGATCTTTTCTTGAAAGATGAAACCATTACAGGATATTTGTCCTTTGCTAGTATGGTATCTAGGCAATAATAATTACAGATTAAACACTTCACTTTTTTAATATTGAGTTTCTCATTACTTTGCAGTTGGGTGTATATCATTAAACATCATGACTCAGAATAAAGTATGAATAGTTATTATTGTTTTATTTTAAAATAATTACTTCCATGAAGGGTTTTCTTTTTTAAAGAAAGCATTGTCTTGATCTTCTGTTTTGTAAAAACTTTTAAGAAAATTAATTTGGTAGTAAAAACAAACTTTAATTGTGATTTATCTTGACCAGATAAACAAGGAGTCTGATCGTGATTAATTATCTGCAGTCTGAGTTAAGAATTCCTTCTGAATTCCATCTCCTTGAATTGCTATTCAGAAACATGACTTAGAGATTTTCTCAGGGCGGTGGGGTAGGGGGGGGTCACCCATCAGTATTGCCAGTGAATTAAATGACTGTGTCTAAATTGATGTACGTGGGATACTTCCAGCTTGAGGTGAACATTTTGTGATATCTCCTTTCTTTCAAAGGACCTTGGTAGCTGCACATGTGGTTTTCCATGAGACTAGCACAAATTTTACTCTGTCTCTACACAGACAGTGAATCTTTCTATGAGTGAGGATTTCTTCTGTGGTTGAAGGTGGTTAAATCAGTTCCTTACAATTACAAGAAACAGGAGACACAATTCAGAGGAATTGAAACCAGATCATTATAAACAGAGGGAACTCTATGTAAGGTTAAGCACTTATATAAATGTTTGTCATAACAGGGCATAATCAGGCGAGTCAGTGTGGAGATCATAAAATTAAAAATTCAACATCAGAAGGGTTTGGAATTCATCCTGTTAACTCCAGAATTGCTTTAAATCTTTTTGTAATGTCAGATGGTCTGCTTTTTATCTAAGAATGTACTTTTAATTAGAGGTGATGTACTACATCACTGTAGTAACTGGGTGAATCACAAGTATTCGAAAATAGAAATCCTTGCAGATTTGCAGAACAATGTTTATTTTTCAGGAAGCTTAATGGTATGTGAAAGCAGGTTGAAAATTAATGTAGTTCACTTTACATCTGGTAACAAATGGAATTTGAGTGCAGTATAGAACTGGCTGGAAAATGGGGGAAAAAATACTATTGCACTCCCCTTGCACCCTTCAAGTGGGATTTTTTTTTTTCTTTAATGGATGTTTCTAAAGCTTTCCCTTCTTCCCCTGTTTCCTTCACAGAGGACACTATATATTTATTATTATATTTATCACTCCTCTTCTTTTTTTTTTTTGTCAGAACAATTGCGTTTTTCGGTTTTCCAGTAATTGTCTCGGTTCAGCCTGTGTCCTCTGGCAGTTGCCACAACAATTTCAGTATTTTCAGATGTTTAAAATACACAGTTGTGGTGCTTCTTCCATAGCTGCTGCCTCATTCTGCTGAATTTAAAAAGAGAACTTTAGAAATAAAATGAGTAAATGATTTACTATGCCTCATCATGACAAATTTTTTTCACTGACGATATGAATGAACAAGTAAAACTTATGTTAACTAGAATAATTTAATTAATTAGTCTCAGTATCATCTCTTGATTAATCAATTAGCATATATAAGAATGGTCCTATGACACTCTGGCCAAGAATTGACATAGGCTATTATGTGGCCTTCAAGAATAATAAAAAAAACCTAGAAGACCAAGACAAACTTATTGTGTATATATCATCTATTTTTGTTTGTGTGGGGATTTTTGTTTCTCTGTTTTTAACCTTTGTAATCTGTGGTTGAAGTGCCTGGTGGATCACAGACTGTATTTTATCTTTGTATTCTGTGGATCTTGATGGACTTCCATTCTGCAGTTATATGTAGAAAAAGACTTCTTTTTTGTGTCTTCCTGTGCATTTAGACATACCAAATCTTATTTTACATTTCAGCGAATTCAGCTGACAGCTGAAGTAAAGAAGTTGTTGTTTCTTTGCTATTTCTGTAGTTCTGAATTGTTAATTTTCATCTGGGAGGTAAAATGCATGCACTTCATTAGTTTTCTGAGGTACTTTTATGAAGTAACAGCTGAGCAGTAAGGTTTTTGACAAAGCTTTTAAATTAGGGTATTTGATAACTATTTTGAAATAGAAGACAAAATATAGAATAATTTTATATTGTCCATTTTAGGCAAACATTTTGAACTCGAAGTGTCGAAAATAGCATTATGTAAAATACTCCACTTTTCCCAAACACTGTGATCTTAATTAAAATCCCACTGGAAGTCACATTAGGCTGTGTTTCAATGCAAGTAGCTGTTCCCTGTCACTGTCTTTGATGCTTCAGCTGAAGTAGTTTTACCAAGTCATCCGGTGTGCAGTGTATGAGTGTCTCTGATAAGACTTCTTCCTTGTAGGGATGAAATCCAAAAATCAATGTCAGATGGAAATCACGGTTCTCAAAGTTTGAAGGATTGATGGAAAGAGATTTTAATGAGTGCAAATTTCAAGCTTTGCCTTCATAACTTTGGCAGAAAGGGCAAGCATGAAATTCCTGGGTGCAGATGTCTGGGAGAGAAGTTTGAAAATAAAGAGGCTAAAAAAAGTTTAAATGAAAATCAGGGGTAACATTTTGATGGAAAGAAAGAAATATTTTTTCCATATTTTACCTGGAAATGTAACTCAGATTTTGAGGAAATTAAGTGTAAGCCTGTACCTTTGTGAAACTGGATGATAACCACATTCCAATTACCTCTCAGTAATAAGAAGCATAAAACTTAATTGCTTCTATTCAAGTAGCTATTTATTCTAATTTAAAATAAAAAATCCTGCCACCCAGAAACTGGGTTACTGAAGACACCGCCAAGTTGAGTGAAGGTAGAAGACCCAAGCAAGAGAAAAATATTTCTGAGATGAAGGAATTTAGCCTACGTTTTCTTTTTGTTTTTAAGTTCAGCATGGCATCACACAAAATCATCTGTAAGCTAAGGTTGACTTTGTCGGTGTTCACTTATAGCCATATGGAAATAAAACCATTTTAATTGGTAGTACTGCTGCATCTGTATTTTTAATACAAAAACTAGTTCTTTCTAATAGTTCTATTCTGATTTATTTCTTCTTCAACCCAGTCAAATTTTTCTTTGCTAAAAATTGTGTGCTTGTGCAATACTTTGGATATTGGCACTTAAGGAGCTGGTTTTAAACTGATGGGTGAATTATTCAAGTGAAAATAAAGGTAGTTTCTATTTCTTCATGTAACAGTATCAAATGAGAAGTGAGTAATAAAAACAAAGGAGAGAAATAAATTGGAAGCTTATTCGTCACAACAGTTCGGTTCTATAGCTTCTAATTCTAAACTTGAGATTTGCCTCTTTCAAGTATTTAGTCTGAAATAAAAATGCAATTAAACAAATGGGGGAAAAGAGTTTAAAAAAAAAACTGCAATGAGGAAACCTTTTTGGAGCAGGTTATATGCTGTACTGAAGGTAGGAGCTCGGTCCTTTCGGTATTCTGGATATTTTTTTTTAATAGGAATTTCATTGAAAACACATATCCTTATGATATTTGTCAGAAGTCTGTCAAAGATGTCCCTTTCTTCCATGAACTTGGACAACAGCCATGTCTGTGTTTTGTGAAGTACAAAGACTTCACTGGTACTGAGAGTTTGAAAGAACTCTCCATGCCACAGGCATAATATTTTCCCAGGTGTGATTTGAGAGAAGAGCCATTTTGTACTCGGCTGCATGAAGCTAAAACTGGCAATGGAGAATCTTCATCCTTGGAGATTCCCAAAACTTGATTAGACAAAGACCTGAGCAACCTGATCTTGCTCTGAAGCTGAGCTTCGAGTGGTTAGACTAGATGATTTCCTGAGTTCCCTTCCAACTTAATTAATTCACAGTTATAAACTGCACTATATTTTAAAATTTGACATAAAGGCTGTGCTCAGATTGCATCTTCCTGGTGCGACAGCACCATGTCCACACTAATGGCCATAGCTAAGTATTGTGATTTATCTCTGACAGCTCAGATGTATAAAAACCATTGAAATTAAATACGGCAACTCCCTATGGGCATCCCAGGACCTTTTGCTTTATAGTCACCTAATCGGAGATTTAGTTTCCTCTCTTGTTCCCCTCTACACTTTGATCTGTTTTCAAACACTTCTGCAGTCCAAAGTTGTCATTTTGACTGGGGTTTGGCTTCAGCTAATTACACATTCTTGTAGTGCTCAGTGTATATGTAGTAAGCTTTGCTATGGAAGTTAAAAGTCACAAGAAACTGTATACTCTTGGTTGTTATTTATTAGAAATATGATTTTTTTGAGAGATAAATACTTCTAGAGGATAGTTTCCCAAAACTGTAATCACAGATACAATGCCAGTTACAAGTGTATTAACCTCTATTTCTACAAAAAATTTAGTCTATCCTGCCTTTGCATTTTGTGGCTTTCTTTGCTGTCATGGTTGTGAGTAGTTAGTAGAGGAGCTAACTGGAAGCATCAAAACATATGCATAGAAAGGGCTTTAGTAGGTATGAAACGCTTCTTACAGAACACTGACAGAGCCTGACTGTCCACTTTCTCTCTACCACCCATACTCCACCATCTTTCCTTAGCCGTAAAAAGAGGCTTTGCCAGCCCCCTAAATAGGGAACCAAACATGACAGCTCAGCTGATGGTGTTGACATTGGCAGCAGACTTGACAGACGGCACCAAACCTTGCTGTGGCCTATCTCCTGCTAATTAGCTGTTCGAAGGAACTCTGTGTGCCACAGGCACAGTCTTATCGGAAAAGGACATCTTTGCCATTCACCCTGACAGCTGTGATGCAGCTGTTCGTGGAGTGAATTGAACATGGAGGGGGAGGATGGGAGGCGGAGGAGGATTTAGAGCAAGTGACAGCTCCAGTATCTTGCATTGAAACCATCCTGAGCTATAATAAACAACTGGAATGGAGAAGAGAGAAGATGGGAATCGAAATTTATAAAATGGCAATATAGTTTAGGCATGAAATAAGACGAAGAGTTAAGAGGAAGAGAATAGGACTGCCCTGTGAGAGCTCTGTAAGGCAACTGGAGCTGTATGCTCTTGCAGTTATGAAGGCTAAGGGATTCAACATAGAAATGTTTGTGATTTTCTATAGGTTGTGCACATGTCTGTGGATATTAATGGGGATGTGTGCCAGGAAGTCCCACAACTGAGCAAGGTGAGGAGCAACATGGGCCTGAATAATTTATTGAGGTGCCATAGATCTGATGGCTTTAGAGCCAGGCTGAAGGAAGGAGTGTTTTGTTTTTTTTTTTTTAAAAAAAAAACACAACACAATCAGAGCAAGTAGCAAGCACTTCATTAGTGATTATGGGTGGGGAATGAGTTTGAGGAAGTGCTCCTGCTGCTTTTCAAAACAAATTCTTGTTGATGCAGAAACTCTAAGTGATAAACCACACTTCTTATAACTTTCTTATTCAAGCTTATAATATGTACTATATTGACGCTTTTGAAGACAGATGTCTAACTTAGTTGAATGTTAACTAGATAGTACATAAGTGAAGGTGTGGAGTTGAGGATGTAGAAAATTCAGTTGAAACAGTGACATTTTCACTGGTATACTTCTGTTAGTTTCTATCAGTTTTAAACTTACCCATCATTTTATATACTAACTTTAGAGGGGCAATAGAATGCAAAATTCTGCAAATAATTTTTAAGATTAAAGTGAGTTTCCAATTATTCAAAAAGTTGATATCATTTAGAAGTTAAAAAACCCATTTATATTAAATAAGTGAAATAAGGATGACAGCAACATTCCCTTCCCCAAAACTCAGACTAAACACTTTTCAATGCTGAATGTAAAAAAAAAAAAAAAAAAAAAAAAAAAAAAAAAAATTAATTGATTTTTCCTCTGTGTTTTCTAGGAACAGAAAGATTAAGACAAATATTTTGTTTGTAATATATCTGTCCTAGGCAAAGGTAAGGAGTGTTAGATTGCCTGGGAAAGCTTGCTTATAAAAAGCTTCTCGTATAATTTTACAACTGAGTAAATTAGTTTGTGATAGCATTGAAATTTGGGATGTTCCTGCAAACTAATCCTTTTTAAGGTTTTCTTTTTATTGCTGATTACCTGTGGATTTTACTACATGTAACTTCTCTTTTCTCTACTGACATATAGACAAAATAGCAAACAGTGTGCTGCAGTCGGCCAAAAATGTCCCAAAGCAGATGTTTCTATTGTTATAGCAAAGGAACCACACATGCTTATACACATCACCAATGCTTTGTTTTTACATCTGCCACTGTGCTTGCTACTACCTCTTATCCTGCACTGAAGAAATCATCTTGAGTTGTCCCCCCCGCCCCCAAGCATATAGATTTAGAATATATCTCGAAGACTATTTTCCTTGTTTATATGTATATTAAAAAAAGAAACTAAACCAGAACACTCAGAAAAGATGCCCTTCTACTTCAGGGACTTTCTCAATCAAAAAAAAATACAAATCCTTGCTGTACTTTATAGTGGGACTGCTCCTGTAACTTTTGTATGTCTGTGGAGTATGCTGTACCATATTTACAGAGACATGCAATGCTTTATAGTGACATTTTGTTTATTTTCACTCCTGGCTTGTGAGGTAATCTCTACTATCGTACGGAAAACTTTAGATATTTTGCATAAATATTTGATGTGCCCACATAACCTGAGGTCTATCTTTCAGATTTTATACAGGTCTAATGACAAATGTGAAATTTTTGGTGAAAGTGATTTTGCTCAGTTAAAAAAAGTTCATATGTTCACTCTAAATGGTTTGTCCATTGTTTCTGACCTTTGTTATGTTTTTGAATTTTTGAAGAATTCAGCATACCATTTACAAATGAGTGGCTGTTTGTATTTCTCCTGTCAATACTTTTCAAAATTTTACAGGAGTAGCATTTTTGAGTGTTTAGGTTTTGACATCTGTTCTGATTACTCAGCTTAATAATTTTAATAGTAAATTTTATATCAATATCTGTTCATAATTGATTTAAGTGCTCATTGTGCAACGTGAGATTTGGAAAAGGCTTACTTTTATGTATTTTCTAGCTCTAAGAGGAGCTTTGGGGGTTTGTATGTACTATCATACTCGACTGTTTCTGTGTTCTGAATTGTAGGAGTTTGCCATTGCACAGAAAATTGGTACTTTCATACAAGGAATTTTTTTTTGTAACTTTATATTACTAGTCTAGTTCACTAAAAGTGGTCTAATTATGCATAGGTTTTTGCTATGGCTATATTCTGGTCAGTGGGAAAATTGTTCTATATTCATCTACTTTTCAGTTGGTGATATTTTATGGGGCTTGTGTGTGGATGTCCACAGCTGAAACTTTGCACATTATGCTGTATTAACAACATAAGATTAGACTTACTGTTCTTAATGGGTAATTTTTGTACAGGAGAAAACCTTTATTTAAGTTATGCAGAAGCCAAGACATCATTGGTAGGTTCTGGAGAGGTGTGCCTTCACATACCTTATGAACTGTCAATGTTTTTGATACTAAACAAACTTGGAATCTAGGAATGTTAAGCAACTTAAAAAAATAAAATAAAATAATTAAAAAAAAACCAACACAAACCCCCCCCAAAAACCACAAAGAACAAGCTCTCCTTAAGGTTTAGGCAAAGTTGTGCCCTGAAGATGGACACAACGTGCCAGTCATGACAAGATGACTTAGAAAAGGCCTTTAAGGGTTAATGTGTCTTATACTCCTGCTGCATGAGAGTTAGCTGGGTGGCAAAAAGAGGAGGGTGGGAATTTTTAACTTTGTTATACTGTGTAAGTGAGAAATCAGTAAGATGAAAGGAGAATGACACTTTCTCTCATTCTGTTTTCACCACCAATATCTGTTGTTTCTTTACTGCGGACGTGACTGAAGGGTAGCAGAAGAGCACCCTTCTAGATACCGGCTATTAAACATATTTACAGAGGACAAATACATCAGTAAGAAATCAGTAAGATTTTTTTTATTTAGCATTTTTATGGTAGCGAGTTTTGTTTTAATCTGTGATCTTTTTATTGGAGATATTATGATAATCCACAAGCCACTAATGCCTACTGCAGTCAATCTTTCAATTTTCTTCTGTCTCTGAAATTAAAATGGTTCCTCTGGATGCTGCAGATACAATCTGTTTGATGGCATGTCTCTGTTTATGAGTTTCTAAGAGTTGAACAGGAAGGAGTTGTTTGGAGAAGCATGACTTTTCATCTAATATCACATATAGTCAGTGTGCATTTCAAAATCATAAGTATATGTATTTTCAATGTAGTTAATAGATATATATTAGGAATGCGGTTACCAGAAGCATAAAATGCTTTTTTTTCTAAATAATGTTGTAAGTAGTGATAAGCTGTAGAGGGAAGTTTGTGTCATTTTTTACAGGAAGGAAGTTTCCATGTTTGGTTTCTCCTTGTTAATTTTCCTTTGTCTTCCTTACAGTCTTCCTTGCTCTCAGTCTCACTTTCTTTCATATGTTCCTCTGCACAATTCCTATCACACCTGTTGCACGCAGCATTAGACTCTCTCACATGCACTCTCTCTCGCACAATTTCTCAAGTGTGCTCTCTTTTGTGTGCACATGCTCTCACTCAGTGGCTCACTCATTCTCGCACACTTAAATTATCTCCCTTTTGCTCCCTCACATGTGTACGCTCCGTCACTTTCTTGTGTGCACTCTCTTGTACACTCACTCTCTTTCTATTGGACTCTCATTTACTTTCTCGCTCCTGCATACGGTGTCTCTCTATCTCTCTCTGTGTCTCTTTTTTCTCTCACTCCTCTCAAACTTATTGTATCTTATTTTTTCTAGGGAAAATATATCCTTTTTGTTACCCAGCAAGTGGTCAGGGATTAATGATACAGGATAGTTCGATCACAAGGGATAATACTGCCTTATGAAACTTCTTAACTGGATTCACAGATGAGATTTTTTTTTTCCCCATTTAAGGTGTGCCCCCCCTCTTCCTTCCAGCTGCTCCCCCCGTTCAATCACATTATTGCTTGCAGGCAAGAGTATGGGGAGAGGGGAGAGAAGCTCATTTAGCAGCCCTGGTAGACATAGGCATCACAGTACCAATCAATCAACACACATGCTTTCCCACAGAGACTCCCCTGTGACCTTGAAGAGTGTGACAAATGACTTAGAGGACAGAACAGACAGAAGGTTTGTGATAAACCAAAAAATTATGTTCTTCTGGGTGATGAAGAAAAATAAAAATGAAGAGTGAGGGTAGATATATATTTGGTTTCAACAAGACTCGATAAATTCTGTAACTACCTTTTGCTGTACTGGCTGTGGTTGGAGGAGTTTACTGTCATGGTAATCAAGACTTCTTCAATAAACCTCGCTGCAGTGTTTATGGTACTTTTTTGTGCAGTACTGCAGTACTTTATGGCTCTGAGCCCTCAACTGTGGCTGGAGGTTGTAGCAGTTATTGATAACAGATTCCAGAGGCAACATATCTCATCAAATTCATGTTGAGGGAAAATAATCAGCAGAGTGAATCACTTAACCTGGATTGACTTGACTCATTCTGATATCTGCAGCATGTTAACTTAGTCAGGAGAAAGTTGTTATTAATCATAAATGTCTGATACATTAATCAGTGCAGCAACGTACAGTCTGGCTGTAGATACACTTTCAGCAGATTTTTTTAAAATTATTTTTACATTATCTTTTTATCTTTTTAATAAAGCAGTTGAAGTCAGTGATCTTTACGTATCTATTATATCTATGTATCTACTGCACTGTGAGAGAAGTGCGTTTTCTTGCACTCATCTATGTGTGTCTAGTCTTAGTGGAAAACAATGACTGTTAGGAGAAAGATATCTTTTTGCCACATTATTCATTCTTTGTGTCTCCTTCAGAATGCAGATTGTCTTTTTCTTTACTGATTCCTACCAATTCCATTTTTCTCTAGTTGCTTTGACCCTTATCAACATGACTATCTGTATTCGTCCTGTGTAAAGCCCATAGTCACAACAATCACTATTACATATTTCAGCCAACCAAACCACAAATACTCCTGGTTCTATACTTAGATTCCTATTCTTTGCAGCTCAATAAAAAAGTAGTGACTTTGCCGTTGAAATGTAGACTGCAAAATATACATCAGAGGTCAGTAATGCTTATTCTCCATAACTATCATTACATTCAAAACCATACAGGCCATAAAACTGAATTTCTAATCTTATTGCCAGAGTTTAAGAAACTCTTTCCATTCCAACTTTCTTGTTCTGGGAAAAAGACATCTATTGTAAACAAATTTGGAGACTACATTTTTTCTAATGACAGGTTACACTTTCCAATGAAGGAAAAAAGTAATTTTGTTCATTAAGCTCAGTAGCAGTGCTAGTAAACCAAAGGCTAAATTAAAGGAGGTGGCATGCATTTGCGGAAGCAGGCAGTAAAGCGTCATCATCCTTCTAATGATATTGAAGCTGGACAGATTTACTGGTAAAATGCCCAGATCTCCTTTGTAGCAGCCATAATCTGGTATATTTCTGATGTTTTAGAGTGCCAGAATTGCAAATCAGAAAAAAATAAAGCATTACCTTGTGGAGAGTTGAAATAATTTAGATAAATATAATCCAATTTGAGTGAATGACAATCACCATAAGGTCCTAGAAAATGACAGGAGAAAGCAGTCTGTTACTCTTTCAAAAGACTTGTGTTAAATTTACCAGCAAGGGGTATACTATCAGAGGGCAGCAGATACATATCAGGAGAAAATTCAGAAAGTTGCTTGTTCCAAGGGCTTTTAATGAGGTCAGTAACCCAATTCTGTAGAACAATTAATTCCTTCAGTCTGTTTTGAAAGTGTTAGGCTCTTCTCCCTCAACAGGTTTAGCTGCACTTTTCATTCAGGTAAAACCAAATTGGTACTGTGTAACTTTGCTGCCCACTCATCCCCTCATTTGCTCTAATGAAGGCCTTCAGAGTGAGTCTAACAGTGGAAAGTGACAGACAAGTAGGATTACAGATTAGTCTGAAGTTAAAAAAAAGTGGAAAACAGTTTAGGTTGTAAGCCATAAAGTATGAATTATATTTACTAGATACTATGCTCTATTAATATGAATAACTATTCAGAACTGTAGAAAGCAAGACTCTGTAGCTTTCTATCCGGTAGATGTTTCAAATTCAAGGTATTTTACCTGACAATACTAGAAAGCTACTAAATGGTTTTCAAGAGCTTCTGCTTTTCCAAGGAAGCTGGCTTTTTGGTGGGTTTTTTTTGGTTTTTTTGTGGTTTTTTTTGTGTTTTTTTGTTTTGTTTTGTTTTTTTTTTTTTCACTGGATATCATGTTGAAATGTTGTCCACTCGGAATTCATTTATTTTAGCTGGATCAAGACCATATCTACCAAAAGTAGTTAATTTAAACTTTTGAAAGTATCTTCAAGGACAGGGAAACATGAGCGTCTGGGTATTTTTATTAGTTTGGGAACACAAGTCATGTAGCTTTGTGTCTCAAAGAGATAAGGAAAATAGAACAGAGACTTGAACCCAGGTCATTAAAGCACTAAGATAACACTTTAATCACTGTACCTATCCATCCTTTGGAAGAAGATTATTAATGCAAGTATTTTTATCTTCTGCTTTTAAAAGTCAGTTTTCTCATAAAATAGCACTATGCCTCAGTGTAGAGTTTCTGCAGCTCCTGCCTGGATTTAATACAAATTAAATAATAGGTTCTTTGTGTTATCAATGCCAAAAGCTTTCAAACTGACTTCTGTTTTGATTTATCCCAATCACATTTGAGAATAGAATACATATGTCTTTATAAAATTTGTCTTTATATGGCAGAAATATGGATCCATTTGGCTCATTCAATTTACTGTTGAAGACATGAAATACTACAGGCCAAATTCTGAGACACCTATATAGTCTATTTAATGGAAGCACATGGCTTTGTAGGATGAATGCAAAGTCTGAATTTGGCTTTAAAACTAACAGTAACTCTGGGAAGTGTTAAGTATGCTTTTAATGCAAAAATAAACAATTTTATTGGGGGGTGGAATAATATAAAAATTATGAGGGGAGAGCACAGTAAAACCAGAGCTCAATGGACTAATCCTATTCTTAGTGCTGTTGAACAAAACTGTATGCATGTCAGTTTACATACATACTTTGGTGCAGCAAGATTTAGTTCGTAGGAACATTATGAATCATAGTGATGTAATGTTTGTTAGAAGGTGGTATTTTAGGTATAGTCTAACTTTGTGTGTCAGTTATGCTTCTCCATAGATTTATAACCGGAAAACCTGCTGTATGTGGCAACATAAAACCAAAGCAAACAAACACTCTTGTTTCATGATATCAGTCCTCAGATTTTTAGGTTTTTCTTCTTTTTTCCCCCCAGCAAAGAAGTCCAGTGACAATGGATCCTGATTGGTGTTCTGTTAACCTTTAGATGATTATTAAGTTAGAACCACCATGGCTAGGTAGGGGTAAACGAGTAAATAAGGAGAAATCTAGGAAGAAGCCGCCAATATGTTACCCAATCAATAGTGACATTGATTCTGAATAAAATTTCTTAAAATAGGTGCTCAGAAGTCACGAAACTATAGCTGGGGTTAAGGGAAGGATGCACTGGTGTTATTGCCAATAAAGTTAAATTTAAGATATTGGTTATCCTTTTGGTAACAGAATAAAAAAGATAGGTTCATCTGTTTTTAAAAAGAAAAAAAAAAAATCCCATAATGATCTGTGATCTGTATATTCCTCAGTCCAACCTTTAAGAAAGAAAAAGAAAGCCTCTTGAACTGTAATGAAATGAACTTTATTTGCAGGCTCTGGGCCCGTGCCATTTCATTTCATTACCAGGATACGCTGAGCAGGCTGGAATCAGCAAGAACTACAGGCAATGCAAAGTTGCTGATAAGCATTTCATCATGTCCCTAAACATATTAAATTTTTAGCTATAAATTTTATCAACAGCATCTACATGGCTGGATATAGTGTTTCACCCCCCTTCTTTCTTCACCACCACTCCCACCCTGTTCTCTTTTGCTCTGTAAATACAATTTCTACTTCACTGTTCTGAAGACAAATTTTAAAAAAATAGTACGTAAAAATACATCTACAATTTAGCTAATCCAGTAATTACCATTCAGGCTATGTTCTGTACTTGCTGAAAATGGGAAAACAAAGTTAGAGCATGAGCAAGGGTAACAATAGATGAACCTCATCAGGTTTTGTGACAGTCTCCAGATTTCCTCCTAAAATTAATAGCATATCCCGGGGGAATATTTTTCAGTTGAAGACCTCATTCCCAGACATTTGGTCTTTATAGAATACTGGTGGAGAAATAAAAGGTGTAAAGCTAAAAGAAAAGATTGTAGATCTGATATTTCTAATAATATAGTCAATAAAATTTCACCAATTTCAGACGGCTGTAATAGTTAAATGGCCAAAACTAAAAGTATACTGGAGTCTACAATAACATTTTTAATTGAATGCTCCTGAGGATGAGGACCAGGAGAAAAAATTAATCCTCTGCATTACCTGATGATATCCCAGTAATCAATGACAGACAAAAAGGGAACATAGAACTGTGAAACAGAGTGGTGATCATTTTGGCTTAGTCTGGAAAAGGGGTGCTCTTTCTGAGCAGTACTCTGGGCAACTGCAGTAGCATCTTTACTGATAAGAGAAAGGAAGGTGTGTATTTGAGAACTCTCAAGGCATAACAATGCTAGGGCTGGTTAGAGGCTAATTAGTTTCAGGAGTGAAGACTAGAGTAGCTGAGAGAAATACTAATTGCATTAACAATGAATTCTGTTCTTACATAGTGCTATAGTATGGTTCATCATTGGAAATGTGTTTTTTATACAAATATATTCTTTAAGTTTTGCCTGATAGTTAATACTGACTGAGTGGTCTGCTGGGGAAGAAGACCACACTCACAGATATGTTAGCTGATAAAACCAGCATGTCCAATATCCTGATGTGACTCAGGAAAACCCTGAAAACTCAATACATTGCTCCTCTACTAAGCTGTATAAGCTTGTTTTGAAGCTTGTAGTGCAAGAATCTAGGGGGAAAGAAACAGGTAGTGATGGTAATTCTAGAAGCAACTCATTGGTCATGTAGCCGTACAGGGAGTAAGTAGGGAGAATGCTTCAAGATCCTAAAGAAGCTTGTAACAAGTGTGTACAGCTTCTCCTTTTTCTCCTCCTTATCCTTTATAAGCAAATTCATCCTGCTCCTCTATCTGGTATTTCTAATTCCTATTCTTACTGTTAAAAATAAAACCTGTTTGCCTGTGAGGGAGTAAGGACTGATAAGCAGTGGCAATTGGAAAATTAATAGGCATACCTAGATTTTGTTTAAAAAAACCACTGCAGTTTGAGAAAAGCTAATTGTTAGTTTAGGCCTGAAATATGGCTAGGACAGGTTTTTCTGATGGTACCTGCGCCATAGTAATATAATCATTGCTTACACTCAAAAGTAAAAAAGATACATTGTTAAAGGAAAAATTACCGGAATGCATTTCTGTGTCAGTAGTTATGTAGAATATTCATCTTTTTCTTTAAATAACATTTTTATTATTAATTTTGTTTTGGTTTTTGTTATATAGTATAGCTTTTTGACTAGATTTTATTGGTACAGCTCATCGTGTGCATATTGCAAAGCCTGATGTAGGTGACATTTCTGCAGGTTGCTTTGGGAAGACTTCAGGAAATAGCAGCTGCCATTGCAATTCTTGGAAGTGGGCAAATCATTCTTGAAAGTAGGGAACCTATCTGACATCGAATATGGTTTTCATCACTGCAGTATCTGAGTGTTTCATACAAGCAAAGGTAACAATAAAGGTTTTTCACCTTCTTCCTTTCCTGCTGGGAAAAATATAGCAGTGGCTCTATGGGACATGTGGTGCAAGATACAATAAATGATTAGAGCAGTGTCTATGCACTGAGTTTGTCGGACATTGGGTCAGGCCCTATGTGGCTGCATCGTATTTGTGTCTATGCAGGAGGCTTAGCAGGTAAAAGGCTACTTGTAAATGGGGAAGGAATAATCTGTTCTCTGTTATGTTCATGGCAGACACAGCAAGAAGTAATTAGCTTAAACTGTAGCATTGAAAACTCAGGTTGAAACTTTCTTCCTATAATAGTAGTAAAGCATTAGCATCTGAAAATAGATTATGTGGAGAGACAGAAGACTTGTCATCATTGAAGGTTTACTAAGGGCAGAGTTGATAAATATCAGTTAAGAAAACCATTGATAGAATTTGTGATGTCCTGGAGTAGGAAACAAAGGGATGACGTTCTGCAATTGATTGTAGCCTTTTAATTTCAGGACTCAAAGCAAACACTAACAGTGTTTCTTCAGATATGCAGTTAGAACTTCAGTTACAGGCATTTGCATAATTCTGCAAATGGCAATCTCACTGACTTCTAACTCCTTCCCAACTGTATTGCAAATTCAAAGCTTATTCTTTTTTCCTTCCTGCTACCTATTCAATCAATAAATTCAAGCGCAATAACCATCAGTTTGCTCAGAAATACTACCCCTCAGCCTCCTAGATCACTGACAGATTTCAACTTCATGGCCAAACCACCTCAAAAGAAGAGGCAGAAAAATCTAAAAGACTGTTTCTTTCATAAAAATGTTTTGGTTTTTCCTTTCACCTATGGCATATTTATAAATACTTGAGCTGTGTCTTTTTCCTACTCTTTCAAGCATCAACAAGGAAAAATTCCTTCCAATAGAATCCAAGACAAGAAAACTTTATGAAAAAGTAGGTGAAAGTTTCAGGCAAATAGAAGATGACTAAATTTAGAGAGTGACAAGGGCAAAATGAAAAATTATTGAACCCTATCTAATAATTCATTTATTAATCTTGTTTCAGAGCCAGATAAGATCTCTATTCTATATGTCCTTTGATTTTACTGGAATTCTTTTCAATTAAGATACAGATGAAGACTTGTGTGTTCACCATCTTGTGTTGAACTCTTGACATGTATAAAGCTATGCTTAGAAATACAGAAAACAACAAATTAAAAAATAACTACTGTTTTTTATGAGAAAATTCTTAAGAAACTAAAAACAATTATTTGGTTGAAGAATATTTAAGAAAATAAACTACATGATAAAATAGTTTCACATTGTAAGATGTGAAAACCCTAAGTTTGTCTTAGGCTAGCATGATCTCTGTTATTCATTCAACCTCTTCCTAAACTCTCCTGTCCTCATTTCTTTTTGTTTTATTAATGTACTGGCCTAGCATTCATTTCTCCTTCTGCTATTTCTGTAATTTTCACAAAGGCAAATTAAATCTGTTGCATGACAGCATTATGGGACAGTTCAGTAGTTTCACAATTCCTACAAATATTCCAAGTCTATTGCTGTCATAAGTGATGCTTTTCTGTGTGACTTCCAGAGGGCAAAAGCTTTTTATAGGCAGCTGTGCTAGTTGTCCCATTCTCAGTTCTTCAAGTGAGCACAGTGGAAGAATTCTGTTCTGGTATGCCAAAACTCCCCGAGAAATCATCTCATACCCGTCATGGATTGTACACCTACTGATGTTGTGTAATCCAAAGCATCTTTTCAATTTCCATGTGTCTCTGCTTTGCCTTTTGTCTCAGAACTTGTTTGTTTTTATTTGCACCGAATGGTCTTCAAACCAAACATCTAAATGTATCTGCAATTGCATGAATTTCTCATTATGACCTTAAATTTCCTTTTGTTTTCTTAGCAACTTCTTTTGTTCTCTGTTGTTGATGTTACTGTTCTAATAAGTATATGTTTTCAAATAAACAACTAGAATTAGATTTTTGAGGACAGTTTCAATTTTCCCTATTTGTGTGGCTTTGTAGTGGTATAAATTCCCGCATGGCATTTTTAAATATTTAAAACTACCTGGCAAATATCACTGCTAATTTGTCCTTCTGCTCATCGCTACCCTCATCAATGTCATTTAATAAGGAAGTATTATTTCCTGGAATGATACAGCATTAGACAAATGAAGCTATTTTGCCACTCTCTAAATGCTGTTTTTGTTCACTTCCAGTGAAAGTGCTTTGAGTTGTGGAAAAGAAATATGAAGTTATGGAAGCAAAGGACAGTGGATGGTGGCAAACCAAATCATTACCTTGCAGGCTGTCAACCATCCATATTTTATCTGAAAATTTGGAAAATGTTGGCCCCTCTCTGTACATACATGAAACTCATTTCTAGATTAAAATAACTACTTTTGGCTCATAAATCCTAAAACAGTTGTTGTCCACCTTCATCAATTTATTAATAATTTTGCTCCCCTTCTGCACTTCCTTGACTTCAATATCCCCCTGCTCAAAAAATCCTGTAGAGATGCAAATTATGGTGCATGAACTACAAGCGTCTTGTCAGTATGGTTATGTGGTATTTTCAGTTACCATCTATCTATCCTTATGCATCAATGTCCTGGAGTTTCTAAAACAGTAGTGCAAAATAAGGATAGTGTTATTAGATGTTGAGAGATGCCATATAGAGACAACAAGTATTTTTTTCTAGCCCTGGAACATGACTTAAAATATGGTTACTATCTATCTGTTATACAGCAGTGACCGAAGACCAGTTACCTATTTTTACCTTTTCTGAATAATCATCTTTTTAAAAAGTGTAATGATAATCATAATATATAAATGTAATAGTAATAATAATGTGTGAGTCTTGACATTACCTGCTGCAATCTCTTGAGTTTTTCAACATCCCTACTGATGCAACCTCAATAATACTGAGTAAAGGGGGGTAGTAACTTGTAGCTACAGTGCTCCTAATGTATGCAGCTTGCCTTATTTGCCATCAGATGCACGTTCCATCTGACATCAGCCATAAACTTCAGATCTCTTTTAGCAGGGCTATTATTCAGCCAACTGCTTTCAAGTCAGCATAGGATTATTTCTCAGAACTTTGTATGTTTCTTTATCGAGTCTCATAAGTTTTCTGTTGGTCCAGTCCTCAAGTTTATCCAGGTTCTTCTGGATTAAGTCTCTTCTATTTTTTGTGTCAAGCACTCACCTAATGTTACTACCATCTTCAAACTTGAGGGTGTGGTCTGTGTCATAGTCCAGTCTGTAAATTAGGTTATTGATTAATATGGGACCACATATCAACTACTGGGATAGTCTACTTGTTACCAGCTGTTAACCAGATGCCAAGCCTTTGGTTTCACAGTAATGCAACCAACTTTCATGCTACACAATCATCCTTTTTTCTAGCCCATGCCTCTTCAACTTTGTATGAAGAAAGTGTGGGATATAATATATACAACTTCCAAGAAACTATCAACTGTGGTAATCAAATTTTACATACGATAATGCAATGCTTGGTAATCTACACTTTGGGCAACGTCACTGAAAGGGTTCAAAGTTCAGATGTGAAAGTGCCTTAAATTAGATTTTTCTGAGAAATGTTCGGAATGAGAAATGCATTTTTTAAATGTACATGTGTGTCCTAGAAAATTATTAATTGTAATGGGGTAGGGGAAACAGTACACTGCAGACTACATCAGACTAACCAATTCTGCCTGTCTCTTGACTGACTCAGAAAATAATCAGAAAAAATAGGAGAGTATAAAAATTGAGTTTTCAAGAAATATGTATGATTTGAGAACACTGACCTAATAGTCCAAGCCATTTGATCTATTAACAGTGTTTAGGTTACTGCAGAACCTTGAGATGTCAGCCTAGAACAAAGTTCCAATGCTACAAGCAGGGTGACAACAGGCAACAGCCTTGGGGTGAGAGGGGGAAAGAAAGGACAAAATAAAAAGTAGTGTAACGTAAGGAGAACCTATAGATGAAGAGATCACATGAATTACCTTATGGCTTTGCAAAGTTTGTTATGGTTTGCAATGAGGAATTTTGTAAATGCTTGCGAACTTTTTTTTTGCCTTTCATGTTTCTGTTGAAGTACAGACATCTGCATTTATACTTAGAGTGGAAAAAAATAAAGGACTTTCACCATCAGGACTTTTACTATTTCATCTATGGCAGGTGCTTGCTTCTCTTTGACAATATAGCAATATAGAAACAGGAAGAGCTAGAAGCCATGGTGCAGCAGGAAGGCTATGACATAGTCGCCATCATGGAAACCTGGTGGGACAAGTCTCATGACTGGAGTGCTGCAATGAATGGCTATAAGCTCTTCAGAAGGGATAGGCAAGAAAAGAGAGGAGGCGGAGTGGCTTTATATGTTAGGGAGTGTTTTGACTGCCTTGAACTTAATGATAGTAATGATGAGGTTGGGTGCCTTTGGATTAAGATAAGGGGGATAGGCCAATAAGGCAGATATCCTGATGGGAGTCTGTTATGGACCACCCTGTCAGGATGAAGAGGTGGGTGAAGCGTTCTA
>NW_009615523.1:0-7830 GCF_000690535.1 Cariama cristata
ATATATATACACTACTTTTCTAAGCAGATCACAGTGACTAAGTACATACAGTAACAGGTTTGCCTGCAGTATCAGGAATGCAATAAGGAAAAGTTAAAAATGGCCCATTTATATGGAGGGAAGATTGAATAGAGTTTGAGATTGAGAGAGGTTAAGGGTTTTTTTTCCTCTCGCATACAAAAAAAAATGCTAGTTGTGATTGTCACCAAAAGTTGAACTTCACTTTTACAAAGCATCCTGCAAATTGTACTCACATATTTTACTAAAACCATGTCACTTATCCTGATGAGATCAATGAGGCATTAAACACACAAATAACTAAAGGATCAGGAGTCTACATGCCTATTTATTGTAGTACCTTCTGTGTCTTTAGTATTTATAAGACTCTATCCTTTTCTTGTACAGCAAAGGAATTGGTTACCTTATAACCTATCTTCCCTCTTTCAGGGAAACGCGCTGCATGCATGCACGCACTTTAAAAGCCTTGAAGAAGGAACAAGTCTTTCTGGTGAAAGCAACCTGGGGTGTCCTGTTGTCACCACCAGAGCACCTCTTCAGACCCCCAAATACAGCTGGCATCCACAGAGGAGCATTGCATAACTGTGCCCATACAGAGAACTGATGCCCCGTCTCACTGGACATCTCCAGGCAGATGGGAACAAGATGGGTGCAGTGGGGCTGGGGGACCACTCAGGGATGCCAGCCTTCCCACTGAAGATCAAGCTGCAGGGTCTGTCCCGAGACTTCTCTGCCTGCCCCAGCTCTGCCAGAAATGCCATGCAACATGGTGAGGAGAAGACAGCCTTGCTGCCCGCACAGATGCAGGCAGGCGAGGGACAGAGGGAGCGAGGGAGGAACCCACAGATTTGTCCTTCATCACTGACTGCTCCATGGCTGAAACATATGAAAGCGTCAAACCCCAAAACGTCAGCACAGCGCCTGACATTTCAAACGTACAAGCCTGTGAGAAACTCTCTGATCAACTGCCTCCAGGGAGTCTTCAATCCTGGACCTCTTTCAAATGAGATGGTTTGTGGATGCAGAACAGAGAGCACATCTGGGCACATCAAGCCTTGCTTGCCCATTGCCTCTGGGAGGGCCTGATGAAGGGGATGCCTTGGGGCCACGTGTCTTCCCTTGTCTCGCTCCCTCTCCTTGCCTGCGTCCTCCGTCATGACACTTGCGGGGCCACATTGCCACCTGACATTGCCTGATACCCACCCAAAGCCAGCTGGTCCTTTCAACTCATTGTGCTCATACTAAACCTCCTCTGGGAGGCTGCTCCAGCTGAGGAGCAGAGCCAGTGGGGATGGTCAGCGGAGCCTCCTTGAGACCCTCACGTGAGTCATGGACAGCTGTTAGTTGCAGTTCAGCATCAGGTCAGAGCTGGTCCAGCTGCCTCAGTCAACAAGATTTCTCATCAGAAAAAGGTGATTTTTAGAACTTGAAACTTTTTCATGTGAAAATGGCAGTTTTGACAAAGGCCTTTCATTCTGTGATGGAGATAATCAAAATGAAAAATCTCATCTTGAATCAAAATGAAAAGAAATGGAAAACTGAAACAGTTACACTTTCTGTTTTGACATTTCCCATTCAAAACTCCTCAGAATCCTTCCCCTGCTGTGTGAAAATGTTCCTTTTCTGATTATTTTTTTTATTTGTTTCACTGGGGGAAAAAAAATTTGGAAATGCTGACATCTCTTGCATGAGATATTTCAAGTTTTGTCTAGAGAAGTTGTGCCTACAAGTAGACTGAGTAAGGCTTGGTTCCTTGCACCCCACCCCACGAGTATTTTAGACGACTTGTTGGAAAATACCAAATTTAAATTATAACCTTCCAATATTAAAAGCAAAGTTAATGGGTTATATTTTTCTCTTTGAATCCAAACACTTTTCTGGGGTTTCAAATATTAAAAGGTAACCAGATTTAAAACCAATTTCACAGCAGAAATCCTTCCATAGAAAATGATAGACCAGCTGATGCAACTGGCAAAATTCACACTTTTAATTAAAATGATTAAACACAAGAGACCCTATTGCCTGTTTTATGTATAAAACAACAACAAAATAGAGATTTATGAAATAAATATCGTGCTTCTGTGTATCTTAAAGGAAAAGCTGAGAATTGAATTTAGATTGAGGATTTCTGTGTTAGTGTGTTGATACTCTTTCCTTCTCCAAACTATTAGTACAAATCTGAGACTAGCCCAATGTTCAAATCTTATGCTATCAAAGGCAATTTGCTGTTACACATTTCTTCTACGAAATCTATCTACGTATATACACTGGAAGTCTGTGTTAATTTCACTGATATTCCAGCAGTAAATACAACATGAAATGCATCTTTTCCTCATAGTCAAAGGTATTCCTATTGCAAAACAAGTCTCCTCTGAAACATTACATATTTTTCCTGTGCTCTTTTACAAGTGCTACACAACAATGGTTTGTCATATTTTATAATGCAGGACTCCTCTGAAACAAGTAAACAGCTTTCATGAGGAGATCAAGCGGAATATATATTTTTAGTAATATTAAATGTATTTACAGATTATTTTATACTCAGATTCCCTGCAAAAATAATACCATATTCTGTCTATAGATCTTCCTCTTAATAAGCTCAGTAGAGACATCTTATTCATTTCCCGGGAAGCAATGCTCTTTAAAAGAATTATTTGTAAATGCAGTTAAATTAACATCTTAAACTGCTTTTACTCCACAATCATGAAATTATCTACATCCAGAATCATTTCACTTTAAAAAAGTCATTTTAGTCTAAAGTTTGGCAAAAAAATAAACTGAAATGCTTAGAAATTTACATTTTTGTCACTCCATAAATCAAAACTTACTTTACATATTAGAACAATTTTTGTGAGAATTTTGGATCTAAGCTGATAACCTTTTGCCAAGTTTTAACGAAATGCAAATTGAAACATCTGAGATATTAAACAGACAATCGAGGTTTATGGTTACATCATAAGATTATTGCCCAGTAACACTGCATACTATGGCCCCAATTCTGAAACACTCACAGGCTTCATGTATGCAAGCAACCCTTGTGAACACAAATATAAGTGCTAATATAACCTCATGGCATCGAGAACACAATGTTGTACCAGCAATTGACATGCAAACTGTTTTGCTAAGGGAACATTCCTCCAAAAGATGTAGGAGGGTGTATGTGTAGAAAAGGGCAGCAAACGATGGCAGAAGCTTAATTATAGTACCACTAATGGCAGAAAGAGAATATAGCGTCGAAGACAGCCAGCAGTGTTAGCTCAGAGCAGCTAGAGAGCGTACAGGACCAGCTCCCCAGCTTGTGCAAGCTGGAACGGGTTCACTGGAGTCATGCTACATAGATTTTTACCAGATCAGGATCTGACCCATTTCTGTAGAGGCTGTATAAAGCAAAAAAGCCCACTGGCTGACAAAGAATGAGGACCAGGTACTCTTCTTGCAGGTCATCAAGGAGCATCCTGGCACTAACGTCTTCTCCCTCAGAAGCCCATGCTGTAGATGCACACCATAATGCAGACCTTATGTAGTGCTGAGGGAAGTGTTAATTAATATCTTTAATTGTTACATACTACAGCAAAATAAGAATACGTGGCTTGCTGGACATAAAATTTTTCCAGACACTGCATGCAGACTCAATTACAGCCATTGCCCGCTCCCACACCTCACAGAGGCAACACTGATGTGTTCCTGTTGAGCCTGGGATTGGCTTTCACAATAGCCTCCAGGAAGAGCTAAGCATGCAAACCTTAATGCATTTATGGTTCCTATTAATTCGTCCTTGGCCTCTGTGAAAACTACAGACCAATTTCTGAAATAGAGAAATGGTTCTTTTAAATGGATCATTGTTAATACTGAAGGATACACAATACTCAAACAGTAAGGTCGGTCAGATTTGAAGAGAAGGGATTCACCTGCTGCTCAGAGATACACCAATACCAAACCCAGGTCCTCAGAGGCAATGACCGGCATGGGGCCGTCGTGTGAGGCTGGCATCGGTTTCATCTATGGGGTGAGGTTCCTCCTCCTTTGGTGTCCAAAGCAGAGGAGTCTTTTGAGGGGGGTCCACAGTATATTTATGAGAGGGATGCCAAGTGCTAAAAAAAATAGATGCACTGCAAACGGTTCACCATGAGGTTACTAACCAGTGGATGCCCCCAAAGTCTTGTTCAGCTCTTCTAAAGAAATAAACTGAGACTAAATAGCAGGCTAATCTTTTCTCTGGTAGAAAAGTGTTCCCACTCAGATTTCACTGTTCTAACTGCAGAAGCTAGAAATAAAAATACTTTCATTCAAATAACCAGCATTCAAAATGCTTTCAACTGGACTTTGCCTCCTAAAAGAAGCAAAGGCGTATGAAGGATGTTTGGTATTATCATTTTTATTGGCGTTATGGGCCAGGACCCTATAGGTGCCGTCCTACCACAAAATGAAGATGATTATCCCTACTTCAAATCATGATACTTTATTGCAACAGTTTATAGTCCTTATTTAATCGTCTCAGCATGTACTGCATGGAGTCTGCAGTGAAATCAATTCATTTCTAGCAAGTAATGGGCCAAATTGTGCTTTTACTCCCTGGAGGAGGGGTGGGGGTAAAATATACAGAACAGCTGAGGCCACCCAGTAGTTCAGCGAGGCACTCTGACAGCAGCAATGGCAGATACAAGCAGAAAACATCTTTAGAGAGTCCTCAATTCTTCAGCAAAGCCATAATTATATTCTGAACATTTTTCCCATAATCATTTTCATCCAAAAATTTGCCAAAAAAATTCATCGTGAAAGGCGTAGAAATCTACATTTTTGACACTCCATAAATCAAAAGCTTATTTTACATACCAGAACCAAATTGCAGTATATTTTACCTCAACCGTACTGTCTTTTAGCATTACCTGCTCCATTTCCAGACTTGAGGATTTTTACATACCCTTCCACTGCTTCTCCTCAGATTTTTTTTTAAATTCACCATCCTCTTCATTAAAACATATAATTTCTGAAAATCTACACCCTTGAAGCTCAACATGGCCCTAGGGCTGAACTAGCTCAGTTTCTGCTACGATGATGTAGAGCAACCCAGGATCACTAACCCGCCACTTCCCGTCCCCCCGGGTTCCCGTTGAGCTACTCCCTACTGTTAGCAATACTCCCTCTCATGCCAAAGGTGCAGTAAACCTTTTGCAAACACATCCGAGCTGCAAATGAGTGCAGACTTGACTTCCAGCACAGTCACTTCATCCCGGAGGGTAGAAAGGTTTCCCCTGGGGAGGATACATTTAGGAGCATTCATTCCAAGAGCGGGGGTGAGCAAGCCCTCATTTTGTGTTAGTATGTAAAAAATGTTTGCTCTTCAGTTTCAACTCTGATTCTTTTTAAAATCAGAATGAGTCACTTTTTATTTGGGAAACTGGATCATAAATTCATACAGTCCAACCACAACCAAAACAAAATAAAATACAAGTAAATCTGAGAATAATAGTGACTTTCAGACATGATCAAGCTGGGTTTGATTTGTGTTATTTATCAAGAGTTAAGAAACCTTGTTTCCTTTCGCCAGTCCCCTCAGCCATTAACTTTCACATTGCACCACATTCTTATAAGATTATGGGAATTTTCAGTTTAGAAAATCCAAAGTATTCTGCAGCTGAGCATATTTAGTTGCATTTTACAGTTCTATTTTAAAATAATACCACTACATCTGATACCCCTTACTTGTCTGTGACAAATGTAATATGCAAACATCTTCCATTGTATAAAAGGCATAGGAATGGCAATAACAATACGCTGAATATCTAACTCCCATTGTCTGGAGAGCAGTCTTAATGTTGCTGAGTTAATGAGTGAAATGAATATTGTGGTCTAAGTGTCGCATAAATAACGGTTTCCATTACAAAAAAAAAAAAAAAATAATACTGTACCACCACACCCTGGCCATCTCAAAAAGCAAAGCTCTAGAGGTTTCCCACAGACAAACATATAAACCAGTGCTGAATTTCTTCCCTTTCCCCCTCTCTAAGGCAGCTAGTTTAGTGGCCTCTTTCTTTCTGGAACCTATTTTTTGTGACAAAATGCAGCTACAACATTATGTGGTTTTTCTATGAACAGGAGTAAAATGCACTCAGTGTAGACCAGTCTCTTCCCTGGTGTGAAGGTCATCCACCAAAGCTGCTGAGTGGCAATTCAAGCCATTCTCACAGAGACATAAATCTTTTTCTGTCTGCATCTTTTCACACATACAGCAGCAAGGCCTGAGTCCTCCACGCCTAGTCCTGAGCTGTGCTGTCACACCTTTGATAGCAACGAGGAGCACATGTGCAGAAGGGTGTGCAGATTACACCAGCAAATGCTTGGATGCAATTCCATACAGCTGTGGTGCTGCTGCCAGGGACATACTGAGGATAACTTTCAAGCATGTTTCGGAAAGGGAACAAAACATATACAACCGAACTATGAGTTATAACAACAATAGCAGTCAGAGGGATATACAAGGCTATGCATTTCACAACTCAGGTCAGTATAAGCACAGCCTTTCTACAGGCACAGAAACCAAAGCAGAGAAAAGTGAGTTGACCAGACCAACCTGGAAACTCAGCCTTGCACAAAACCTGGCTCCCAAATAACCATACAACGGCCTGTTCTCCTCCTGCCACAGGCGCAGAAGTAGATGCTTCTTTCCCCCAAAACTCCTGAAGGAGTGTGAAAATTACACTGACAATCTTTGGGTAAAACTATCTGCAATCTGTCATGGGCTTTTTAACTGACATCTACCAAGATGCACAGTCAACCACAGAGCATTTTACAACGATGCAGGGGATAGCCTACAAAACAGTCAATAGCTTCAGTTGTTTATCTTAGCTTTTGTTAATTTTCTGTAATTTCCTGGTGTGGATTTTGTCAGTGGGGATCTGCAAAACAATTTTAAAAGAGACAGGTGTAATCCCACTGCAACCAAAGAGGAGGTGTGTACCCAAATTACTTCAGCACCTCAGAAGGTATAAGGCTTGCCATATGTGGCTACTTATGATGATTGCAGCCTGAATGGTGCTGACTGTGGGCAGCCCTACTCTGCCATATCTATGTAGCGTCCATCTCAAGCCAGAATGAACTTGCACAGAACCTGGGTCACTGCTTTCATTCCATAACACATACATGTCTTTTGGTTTTGCTACCACTAGTGACTCCTAGGTTTACAGAAGGCTCAGGTGAAAATCAAGTAATCCATTCCATCAAAACAGGAAAGGTTCAAGTAATTGAACCTGGACTTATCATCTACCTGGGCTAGTGCAAAGCATTTGACACTGTCCCACATGACATCCTTGTCTCTAAATTGGAGAGACATGGATTTGACAGATGGACCACTCAGTGGATAAGGAATTGGCTGGATGGTCACACTCAAAGAGTTGTGGTCAATGGCTCGATGTCCAAGTGGAGATTGGTGATGAGTGGCATTCCTCAGAGGTCGGTATTGGGGCCGGTGCTGTTTAACATCTTTGTTGGCAACATGGGCAGTGGGATTGAGTGCACCCTCAGCAAGTTTACCGATGACACCAAGCTGTGTGGTGCAGTCGACACGCTGGAGGGAAGGGATGCCATCCAGAGGGACCTTGACAGGCTTGAGAGGTGGGCCTATGCAAACCTCATGAAGTTCAACAAGGGCAATTGCAAGGTCCTGCACCTGGATCAGGCAATCCCAAGCACAAATACAGGCTGGGCAGAGAATGGATTGAGAGCAGCCCTGAGGAGAAGGACTTGGGGATGCTGGCTGATGATAAGCTCAACATGACCTGGCAACGTGCGCATGCAGCCCAGAAAGCCAACCGT
>NW_009615524.1:0-3688 GCF_000690535.1 Cariama cristata
GAAGGGATTCTGCCCCTCTACTCCGCTCTCATGAGACCCTACCTGAGGTCCTGCCTTCAGCTCTGAGGTCCTCAGCAAAAGAAGGCCATGGACCTATTGAAGCGAGTCCAGAAGAGGCCATGAAGATGATCTGAGGGCTGGAGCACTTCTCCTGTGAAGACGGGCTGAGAAAGTTGGGGTTGTTCAACCTGGAGAAGAGAAAGCTCTGCAGACACCTTACAGGAGCCTTCCAGTACCTAAAGGGGCCTACAAGAAAGCTGGGGAGGGACTTTTTACAAGGCCATGTAGTGATAGGACAAGGGGCAACGGCCTTAAACTGGAAGAGGGAAGATTTAGGTTAGGTATTAGGAAGAAATTCTTCCCCATGAGGGTGGTGAGGCACTGGCACCGGTTGCCAGAGAAGTTGGGGATGCCCTATCCCTGGAAGGGCTACAGGCCCGGTCTGGTGGAAGGTGTCCCTGCCCATGGCAGGGGGTTGGAACTGGATGGTTTTTAAGGTCCCTTCCAACTAATCCTTCCAAACTAAACCAACTAAACCAACTAAACCATGAAACAATTTTTTGTGTGTGTGTCTCCATTTTGAGGCAGGTCATCTGACTAGGTACAGCAACTCCTGATGGAAAACTAGCTCTACTTCTTATCTTTTATTGATAAAACCTCCACACAAAAACAAATGAAGCTTTATTCAGACTTGAAAATTTAGCACATCAATGTCCAGACCAAGAGAAATCTGTGAGCTTAGGACTGTTAATCATAAAATTGTGCTTTATTTACTTTGAATGTGCTGAATTATGTTTTAAAACTAGAATACTGATCCTAAAAATATAGAATATTTTCTCTACTTTTTTCATAGACATTTTTCCAAACTGCTTCTGGGTGATAAAGGTAAATCCAACTGTGCTGTTCTTGCCAGACCACTATCAGTACCTGACTATTCATTTTTTCAATGTTCAGGTGTGTCTCCATTATAATTGCATCATTTTTATAACTGAGCTGCAAGAATATATGTAATTTTTTTTCCAGCTGTCTATGCCACATATGAATATATACATGTGGATACATATATATGTCTATACACATGTATGTTTAACATACATATATGTTCATATATAGATATACTTTTCTTTTTTCCTGTGTATTTTTAGCTTAATTCTATCATCAACTGAAGTTTGGACATTGATCTCAAATGAATCAGAACGTCATCCTTATTTTCAGCTTCTGGTGCTCCTTTGTGCAATTTTTGCTTTTCTGTAATCCCATAACAACTGAACATCCTCTGCTTTCTGTCTGTAGTTTGCTTACTTAATCTTTGCTTGTTCGCAGTTCTGCTGTACTATATCTCAATCTACTCTTTTGTTCATGTCCTACATTTTCTTAGCCTCGTTTTTTGTCTTTGTCTTTCTCTATTTTTGTCTTCTGTATTTAAACCCATTTCGTGTTCCCTTCGGAGACTTTCAAAATGTTATACCGATTTACCAGAAAATCCCTGCAGGATTTCATTTTCTCACAACATCTTGGGAAATAGTGTTCATACTGAGTTCATGTCACTTGAGAATTTCTGGCTAAATAGACAGAAGGACTGAATGTGGAACAATTGAAAGTAATAGCTAATTTTAATCTGATTCTGTCAGATATTATCTAATTGTACAGTAATGGATAAGGGAAGAACCCCTGGCATGAAATCTGTAACATCTTTGAGGTAAATGGGGAAACTCTGGTTGCAGTCAGCTCACATACCTAAATGACTAAAACTGACATGAAGACATCTTCTGTTTTTCTTTGGGGAATTCCTTTGGAAGCTTCATCTGTCTATGTTATTTCCCTGAGAAAATTCAAAAGGTTGACACTGTAACAACCAGCCTCAATGACAGACTGATTGTGCATTTGTCCATCAGGAATACAAGGAACATCACCTTGAATTACACACAGAGAGTGGCCAGGTGAAAGTTCTTCTCTCCTGTAATGACAACTTGTTGTGTTTCTTAAGAACTCTAGGTTTTCCTCTCAGAGTGTTCTGGTTGATGGTGTACCAGAAGGTTGTTCCTCAGAAAATACCTAGAAGGATCTACACATATAAGAATATATCTATGTGCATAAGAAATTAAGAGCCTAATTTTCTTTTGGAGCCACCCTATGACTGGATTTACAAATACTGTTGAAAATAGGAGGAAATAGTCTGACAGACAAGACACGTAATTCAGAGTGTGCACGTAATACACATTACCATGAAAAAAAAAAAAACAACGTAATTTTCTTTATTCATCCTCCCCAAAATGTATGTTTACTTAGTATCTTTAAATATCTGAAATCTCAAATCAATGATTTCATTACGTCAGAGGCATCTCAGGAATTCTGGTGAGAAACATTTTTCTCACCTGGAAGTGAAATCTGCAGACACTTAGAATATGATTGTCAGGTTGAATATTCAGAGCATTGTCTGCTCAGTTGCTAAAGGTAATGGGAATGAGAAATAAAAAGCACTTGTTAGTCAGAAACAGTACTGTACATAGGTACTATTCTGTGGCTTGCACGTCGAACACGAGCAGCTTATATGTT
The DNA here is from genome assembly GCF_000690535.1 of Cariama cristata. Classification (NCBI taxonomy): domain Eukaryota; kingdom Metazoa; phylum Chordata; class Aves; order Cariamiformes; family Cariamidae; genus Cariama; species Cariama cristata. The sequence continues at coordinate 2,557 of NW_009615524.1, forward strand.
GAATGAAGTTAGCCTGGCAACCAGGAAAAAGATGGGGCTGCTGTCAAATTACAGAGAAGAATCAGCCTCAGATCATTTAATAAATCAAAATTCTCATAAATCTGGATAAGAGTGGGAGTACACCAATAGTTTGGAACAGAAGACCTTAACAAGAAGCAACCAAGAAGTTAATGTGCTTTCTTCTCTTAGTTTCTTCTAGGAAGGCAGGCAATTGTGACTTACATCTCTCTTCATTTCTCTTCCTATGCTCTGTAACAATCAGGAAAGATATACTACTTTATGGTCCTGACTCTGCACTATTCTTTTATCTTCTGGATTTGATGATGCTGTGGAGTCATGTGACTGAATCCTACAGGTAGAAGAAAGAATGATTGATAAAGTTCACTTGCTTGAGCAACTGTTACAGGTTTCCTGTTTCAGCATGTAATTCATGTATTTCCCTTGTTCTCCCAAAATGCTGAGCTAATCTCTAGTTTGGTACCTGAAAGGACTTTTATTCTGTAGCAATACTAGTAACTGCCTGGAGGGATTTAAATATCTATGTAACATGGAAGCATTTTAAATTATACTTTGCCTTTTTTACTGGGATCATAAAGAACCAGCAGCTCCTGATGCAAAACACAAGTCAGTCTCCTTTCTTACATGTAGATACTAAAAAAAATACTGTTCTTCAGTTAGTTATTATCGTGTCTGACTGGCAGACTTATGAAAATGACTTTTTGCTGGATATGTGCTAGTTCTTTTGAAACTCCAGGATGACATGGCTGTGGATCCACTGATCCCAGTGTATAAAATATATCTGAAATTACATTATCTGTCTCATTGTTCTGCACATTTGCTTCAGTGGAAAAACTTCTAGAAAAAACAGTAGATCTCTGTGGGATAGATACCTGCTTGGTCTTCTTCTCTCTTAGACCAATTTTTCTAGCCTACCTTCTAGACTTGAAAACTTTGTGTCCCTGCTTAAGGCTGGGTCAGCATTTAAGGCAGGTGGCAGATGCTCTCTGTTAACCCCATCCTTTCCCAGAGCGGGAAGGAGAGGAGAAAAGGCAAAGAGGCTTATGGGTTGGAACTTAAAACAAACTTTAATTAAACAATAACATTGAAAATAGTATAAATAATATTAAAGCTA